>NC_064614.1:669689234-669992264 GCF_023898315.1 Schistocerca nitens | reverse complement strand
TCTATTTCCCACTGAATCACGCAACTACTCGATAATCGCTAATAAAAGGAAGTCCTGTAAATCAAGAGATAAAGAAGTTCACGTTGCGGGAGAGAAGCAACATCTAACAAGGGTACCACCGAACCTGTTTATCACGGTAAACTGAATTCACCTCAAAGCTCTGCCGGTTATTATTTGTTGACGACTTCCCCTCCTCAGGGGGTTGAATTCTGTGACTACGAACACTGGGGGCGTCTCTTGTGCGAGTGCATGTGACACTGCTAACCAGCTCAAGATGCAGCTTTAACGCAGCGAAACCGGCCATGACTAAACATCACTTAACAGCTGTTTGTGATTTTATTTAACTTAAATTTACCAGCGATTTCAACGGCTGTAGCTGCTCATATTATAAAGTTGTATGTATTAACCACAGATTTCGAAGAGTCTTATGTATGTTACAGGGGGACATCTCCTGTGTACCTGGCTAGCTAATTTTTGTGCGACGGCCCATATTTTTCGAGAAAATCGGTATTTAAGTTTTATGCAGGCATGCGTAGCGTAGCAGCTAAGGTCCGCGCAGGCGGTATTGGTACAAATCCTGCCCGAGTGTTCTTCCGTTTCTTTGTCCCCTCAACTTCATCACTTCGAGCGAAGATTCCACAAAAAAATGTATTCTTTAATTCTGCATCAATTTAGTGTACCTGCTTTCTCACGAATGATCAAATACGCATGGTTCGCACTGAAGTTAATCGAACATGAAGAAGACTCTTTTTGAATTCAAATGGACTTCGTTATCCGGTACTGAATCCGAAAAATCCACGTGCTTGCAAGACAGAAACTTGAATTAAATGTGCGCGGGGGTCTACGAATTTGTGTTTCGGTTGCTTCTACGACAAATAGCAGCCGGAATTCCGTTCTAGCAAGCGATACCGAGTAAGATGAATCTGTAATCTATTCTGTAATAAACGAAATACAAAGTTGAAGAAAGTTGCGTGAAAATGTAATCACATGTCAGTTCTAGTATAATATATTTGTCCAATGAATACCCGTTTGTCATCTGTATTTCTTCTTGGTGTAGCAATTTTAATGGCCGGTAGTGTAGTATTAAATGATATTCTGTACGATGAAATGTAGCAAAACAATGAATACACAGTCAGGGTTTGAATCCGTACATCCAGCGTGCTAATCGCCATGAAGAATAACACAAATATGTGTCAATTAAACACAGTGTTTATTATGGTAAGGAGATCAAGGAGGTGGGGTTGAGAGGTTGCAGAGTATGCAGGGGTCGTAACTCGAGGCCTGGACAGGGTGTCCTAGGGTTAAGACTGGCGAGGGGAAACCAATAGTGGGAATTTTCTTTTTGATTTATTTTTTATATCATACCTACGACAAGTGCTACTATCAGCACATCGTACACTAAGTAAAGGAAATAAAATATCATGAGTTTATCCTACACCGGAGCAATATCTATGGGAAAAATGGAAAATGTGCAACGTAGTACGCTGCAGACGGGGCGTGCCACTGCTCTCCTTACGCTTGATCTTCCTGGTATGTCTTTAAGCATGTCGCAGGTTATACCACCGATAGCCGGCTGTATTGTCGTCAGCTTAGTCAATGGGTATCTTCTTCTATCTGTTAATGATCCAGCTGCGTAAAGGATTGCGTAGGTCACTCTCTAAGTAATTTAAAATATTGCTTGTGCTTCGGGTTACATAAATCTATGACGTTCTTGTTGGCAGTTCCACTTGTCCAATACATCCTTAGATCCATCGTGAGATAAATATTTTACCGTATTCCCACGGACACACGTGACTGCATTGGTTTTGGTGCGCGACAAACACAGTTCACCCGGAAAATGTAAAAGGGGAGGTGCTATATGTTCTGAGGCCTGCCTCACGTGCCGCGCTACACTCCCTTTGGTAGAAACGGAGTAACGCTACACGAATAGGCTAGACGGACACAATTACAATATCGATTTTCTCGGAAACTATGGGCCGCCACACAAAAAGCCGCTAGCTAGGCATTCAGAACAGGTTCGACTGCAGATTAACCAAGAGTCATCAAATCGGCACAAGCTTGGAGCAGGAAATCGGCCGTGCACTGTTTTAAACAACCGTCCCAACACTTGCCTCAAGCAGCTTAGGGAAACCACAGAAAGCCTATGAGTAAATCTGGATATACGGGGTGGCTATAATTAAACTTTCCCTATTAACACGTATAATACGGAAACTAATTACCGTACGAGTACCAAACTTGGTACGTGAATGTCACTAACATGGGGAACAGAAATAATGCAGAATCAATTCAATTGAAACACTTTTGATGTGCTGCTACGCAAAAGTTCGGAGTAGGTATTAATATCCATGGCGAAGAAAGAAAAACTTTGAGGTTCGCCGATGACATTGTAATTCTGTCAGAGACAGCAAAGGACTTGGAAGAGCAGTTGAACGGAATGGACAGTGTTTTAAAAGGAGGGTATAAGATGAACATCAACAAAAGCAAAACAGGGATAATGGAATTTAGTCGAATTAATTCGGGTGATGCTGAGGGAATTACACTCCTGGAAATTGAAATAAGAACATCGTGAATTCATTGTCCCAGGAAGGGGAAACTTTATTGACACATTCCTGGGGTCAGATACATCACATGATCACACTGACAGAACCACAGGCACATAGACACAGGCAACAGAGCATGCACAATGTCGGCACTAGTACAGTGTATATCCACCTTTCGCAGCAATGCAGGCTGCTATTCTCCCATGGAGACGATCGTAGAGATGCTGGATGTAGTCCTGTGGAACGGCTTGCCATGCCATTTCCACCTGGCGCCTCAGTTGGACCAGCGTTCGTGCTGGACGTGCAGACCGCGTGAGACGACGCTTCATCCAGTCCCAAACATGCTCAATGGGGGACAGGTCCGGAGATCTTGCTGGCCAGGGTAGTTGACTTACACATTCTAGAGCACGTTGGGTGGCACGGGATACATGCGGACGTGCATTGTCCTGTTGGAACAGCAGGTTCCCTTGCCGGCCTAGGAATGGTAGAACGATGGGTTCGATGACGGTTTGGATGTACCGTGCACTATTCAGTGTCCCCTCGACGATCACCAGTGGTGTACGGCCAGTGTAGGAGATCGCTCCCCACACCATGATGCCGGGTGTTGGCCCTGTCGCCGGCCGAAGTGGCCGTGCGGTTAAAGGCGCTGCAGTCTGGAACCGCAAGACCGCTACGGTTGCAGGTTCGAATCCTGCCTCGGGCATGGATGTTTGTGATGTCCTTAGGTTAGTTAGGTTTAACTAGTTCTAAGTTCTAGGGGACTAATGACCTCAGCAGTTGAGTCCCATAGTGCTCAGAGCCATTTGAACCAGCCATTTGGCCCTGTGTGCCTCGGTCGTATGCAGTCCTGATTGTGGCGCTCACCTGCACGGCGCCAAACACGCATACGACCATCATTGGCACCAAGGCAGAAGCGACTCTCATCGCTGAAGACGACACGTCTCCATTCGTCCCTCCATTCACGCCTGTCGCGACACCACTGGAGGCGGGCTGCACGATGTTGGGGCGTGAGCGGAAGACGGCCTAACGGTGTGCGGGACCGTAGCCCAGCTTCATGGAGACGGTTGCGAATGGTCCTCGCCGATACCCCAGGAGCTACAGTGTCCCTAATTTGCTGGGAAGTGGCGGTGCGGTCCCCTACGGCACTGCGTAGGGTCCTACGGTCTTGGCGTGCATCCGTGCGTCGCTGCGGTCCGGTCCCAGGTCGACGGGCACGTGCACCTTCCGCCGACCACTGGCGACAACATCGATGTACTGTGGAGACCTCACGCCCCACGTGTTGAGCAATTCGGCGGTACGTCCACCCGGCCTCCCGCATGCCCACTATACGACCTCGCTCAAAGTCCGTCAACTGCACATACGGTTCACGTCCACGCTGTCGCGGCATGCTACCAGTGTTAAAGACTGCGATGGAGCTCCGTATGCCACGGCAAACTGGCTGACACTGACGGCGGCGGTGCACAAATGCTGCGCAGCTAGCGCCATTCGACGGCCAACACCGCGGTTCCTGGTGTGTCCGCTGTGCCGTGCGTGTGATCATTGCTTGTACAGCCCTCTCGCAGTGTCCGGAGCAAGTATGGTGGGTCTGACACACCGGTGTCAATGTGTTCTTTTTTCCATTTCCAGGAGTGTAGATTAGGAAATGAGACACTTAAAGTAATAAAGGAGTTATGCTATTTGGGAAGCAAAATAACTGATGATGGTCTAAGTAGAGAGAATATGAAATGTAGACTGGCAATGGCAAGAAAAGCGTTTCTGAAGAAGAAAAATTTGTTAACATCGAGTATAGATTTAAATGTCAGGAATTCGTTTCTGGAAGTATTTGAATGGAGTGTAGCCATCCATGTATGGAAGTGAAACGTGGACGATAAATAGTTTAGACAAGAAGAGAATGGAAGCTTTCGAAATGTGGTGCTACAGAAGAATGCTGAAGATTAGATGGGTAGATCAAGTAACTAATGAGGAGGTATTGAATACAATTGAGGAGAAGAGGAGTTTGTGGCACAACTTGACTAGAAGAAGGGATCGGTTGGTAGGACATGTTCTGAGGCAGCAAAAGATCACCAATTTAGTATTGGAGGGCAGCGTGGAGGGTAAAAATCGTAGAGGGAGACCAAGAGATGAATACACTAAGCAGATTCAGAAGGATGTAGGTTGCAGTAAGTACTGGGAGATGAAGAAGCTTGCACAGGATAGAGTAGCATGGAGAGCTGCATCAAACCAGTCTCAGGAATGAAGACCACAACAACAACAACAACAACGGTACATCATAGCATTACATACCGGTACCATTACTGCTGCAAAAGGGGCTCAATATAGCACTCTTCAGTGTCCAGAAGAGTCTGAAAGAGCAGGATTGCATTCTGCACAGCAGAACGAAGCATGCCTGTAGGTATGCTGGCTATCTCTCTTGATATATATTGTGGTTCAGATCAGCACATGTGTGAATGTTCCCCTGGCAAACCCTGTTCTTCAGGTAGCCCAACAACCAAAATTCACAGTGAGTGAGATCAGGTGATCGTACCGGCCAAGTATTTGGAAACGATCGACTGATAATTCGATCGTTTCCAAATGTGTTTCGGCGAAGCAGGTGAACTTCACGAGCGATGTACGTTGTGGCCTCATCTTGCATGAAAACTTGAGTTCAGTGTGTCTCCCTCCCGTAGGGTTGGTATGACATGCTGGCGAAGCATGTCACAGTGACGCTGGCCGGTCACACTGCACTTCTTTGGTCCTTGAGCGCCAATCTGTTCAAAAAAGTGTGGTACAGTGATGAACGTAGACGTGAAAGCACACCATACGGTGACACGTTCACCGTACAGAGGAACTTCGTGCACTGTGACTGGAGGTGAAGATCCCCATACTCTGCAATTCTGTGTGTTCACCTCACCCGTCAGAGAAAAATTAGCTGCGTCTGTCCATATGATGGTCCAGGGCCAGCCTGCGTCAACTTCAGTCCTTGCGAAAAAGTGGAAAGCGAAGTCAATACGTCATTGTGAGTCCTGTGGTGCGGTACGATATGGATCTTGTACGGATACCATTTGTGAATGGTTCGAAGAACCTGCCGTACAGTGGACCACGGAATGTTCAACTGTCGTGACACAGCATGCGCACTGCCTGACGATCGAAAATTGCGTGCAGCGTTGTCTGTCATAGCGACAGCGATTCTATCAACCACCTACGGTGCAACAGTTCCTCTACCTCTTGCCGGAGCGACGCCCAGTTCTGCAGTTGATTCGATCTTCATCATGCTTCACACAACCGGTGGAGAAAGAGGATCCTTGCGTAATCCTTTCAGCTGGCGATATTCTCAAAGTACAGCTGCAGCATTATTGTTGTTTCGGTAACAGAGCTTCACCAATAATGCCCTGCTCCTTTTATCCAAGCTCATGTCGACACGTCAACAAGTACACTGCGACTGGTCAGGTGTTTGAGACTATCAATTACGATGACTGATCACGGCACCTGGTGGCCATAGTTGGAATTGGACGGTGGCGCTGTGACGCATGAAAATCATGCAACCCGTACTCTAGACATTAATGCCACCAAGTAGGACATAGAAAAGTTTAATTATAACCAGCCGGTATGTATGTGGTATCGGTTCTTAAAGATATATCTAAAAGAAAAGACCCCACATGTACAGGATGTGTAAGTCCAGATAATTTTATTGGTGACTTAGGACGGTGTAATGAACAACATCACTTGACTTGCAGACTAATAATTGTAACTATTGGAAGTGGTATATTTTTAGATTCATTAGTACCACCAAGTACTTATGGCAAGAGAAAGCCATTAATGCTTATTTCCCCTTTTGCAGCAGGTCAGGTGTTGAAGGATGGATGTATGGACGCAAAACGGTGTGTGCTTCCAGGCATCGTTCACTTCGCGGCTCAGGTACGGCCATGCAAAGAACATCAGGTCGTAAAGTTTGTGACGTGTTTGTGCGAAGACTGTTCGACACAGAGAAAAACAACCAACGCAATGACGTGTGTATACATTAACGTATCACATATAAAAATATCTGCATTTATACCCATTACCTGCCTCGTGATGACTGGGTGTTGTGTGCTGTCCTTAGGTTAGTTAGGTTTAAGTAGTTCTACGTTCTAGGGGACTGATGACCATAGATGTTAAGTCCTATAGTGCTCAGAGCCATTTGAACCATCAACCATACCCATTACACCGTGTACACAACTAGGGTGAGAAGGCCAATGGTCCTTTGAGTGCAGATGCACAAACAGGCCCGAATTCTTGCAATAATCAGCGAAGGTAATGGGCAGGGGTGCTAAGTCAGTAACGTGGGGTAAGTGGAGAATTTGGGTTGGTCAGGGACCGTGTTCCGGAGACCCAGGTGGTCAAGGCGACCTGTTCGTAAGAAACGGAAAATCCAGGTTCTATTTCCAGTCCGGCACAAATTTCAATTGTTCCCATTAATTTAATTCAATGATCAGTAGCAACTAATGTCATGATTCCTTTGATTAAGTGTGAATGGCCGCACGGAGATTAAAACCGTTGTCCTCGCGAATGCGAATACAATACTCTAACCACTACACCACCCCGCTCGCTAATGACAGCTGGGTTTAGCGGATTTCCTGTGAGTGGAAATAAATATACGAGACAGATTAAGTAGTCTACTCTTCTCACAAAGAGAAGACGGCAGTCATCTATGTTAGGAAAAGTAAGATTTTTTTGAAAAAGCGTTGATGTGCTTTTGAAAGTTCACATGTGCTATGCCGATCGGCACTTGGTCAGTGTACTAGGTGAAAGGTCGCACTAGGAACTGACTTCCTCGAATTACCTAAAGAACAGATACCATCTTCATATTAAAGTAATGCGTTCTGTGGGTATATGATTTGGTTGCACGGTAAAATCTTGACAACTCATCTTTACATTACATGTATCACTAGCAGATAATTCTGCCGCGACAGGTTTTTCTGCTGCTTGTTCTCTTTCGTTACTGATGCTCTTTAAAGTCTATTACGGAGGTTTATCTTACAATGAGGTGACAAAAGTAACGGAATACCTCCCAATACCTCGTCAGACCTTCTCCTGCCGGTGTAGTGCAGCAACTACAACTCGACATAGCATGGACTCCACAAGTCACTGAAAGTCCACTGCAGAAACATTGAGCCAAGGTGCCTCGATAGCCATCCATAATTTTGAAAGTATTATCGGTGCAGGATTTTGTGGATGAACTGACCTCTCGATTATGTCCCATAAATGTTCGCTGTGACACATCGGATGATCTGGGTGGCCAAATCATTCGACAGAATTGTCCAGAAATTAGTCACGAACAACAGTGGCATTGCGCACTGTCACCCACAAAAATTACATCGTTGTTTGGGAACAAAATCCATGAATGGCTCCAAGTTGTGTCCAACTAGCAGAACGTAACCAGAGGACCCGGTCCATTCCATGTACACACACGCCTTTATGGAGTCACCACCAGCTTGCACAGTACTTTGTTGACGAATTGGTTCCACGGCTTCGAAGGGCGTGTGCTCTTACCAACAGAAGTCTGTACTCATATTGACAGGGCCACAGTTCCAGTCGCCTAGGAACCGACCGATATGGTCACGAGCCCATGAGAGACGCTGCAGGCGATGTAGTGCTATTAGCAAAGACAATCGCGTTGGTCGTCTGCTGCTACAGCCGATTAATACCAAACTTCACCGCACTGTCCTAACAGACTCGTTCGTCGTATGTCCCTCAGTGATTCCTGCAGTTATTTTACGCAGTATTGCTTGCCTGTTTACACTGACAACTCTACTCAAATGCCTCTGCTCTCGGTCGTTAAGTGAAGATAGTCGGTCACTGCGCTTACCGTGGTGAGAGGTAATGCCTGAAATGTGGTATTCTCCGTACCCTCTTGACATTGTCGATTTCAGAATACTGAATTCTCTGACGATTTGAATACTGAATTCTCTGACTGTTTCGAAAAGAAAATGTCCCAATGCGTATACTTCCAACTAACATTCGGCGTTCAACTTCTGTTAATTGTCGTCGTGCGGCCACAATCGCATCGGAAACCTTTTCACATGAATCAAGTGAGTACAAACGACAGCTCCGTCAATGCACTGCTCTTTTATACCTTGTGTACGCAATACGTCCGCCATTTGTATATGTACATTTCGCTGCCCCATGACTTTTCTCATCTCAGCTTGTATTATGTCTGTTACCTCAGCGTATATTAAGTTATTATTCTTACAAACTGTAGTAAATGGATTTTTAAATTGAAACTTCCTGGCAGATTAAAACTGTGTGCCCGACCGAGACTCGAACTCGGGACCTTTGCCTTTCGCGGGCAAGTGCTCTACCATCTGAGCTACCGAAGCACGACTCACGCCCGGTACTCACAGCTTTACTTCTGCCAGTATCTCATCTCCTACCTTCCAAACTCGGTCGGGCACACAGTTTTAATCTGCCAGGAAGTTTCATATCAGCGCACACTCCGCTGCAGAGTGAAAATCTCATTCTGGGATTTTTAAATTATATTGTTTTCCTCTCTTCACCATTTTACGGATCCGATATAAATGGAACTTGACGTTTTGTTGTTTAGCTGTTGCAATACATTAATGTTACAGCTGTGGCTCGAAACCTACCGTAGTAACCATACGCGACTATAATCGACAGGGCACGATTTACGTTGCGCGGGGAGGAGAGACCAATGAAGTAACAACAAACTGGGAGGAAAACATAGCGCACTGTTTCCTTCCATGTTATATAGCTCTGTTTGACTGACTCACTCGCGGAAAGCCCGACGTATAAACTTGCTACCATCGGCCGTATATTGAAAAGACGACAGTGGAAATTAGTGCAAGGCTCGGACTCGAATCCGGATATCCCGCTTTAAGCGTGGTCGCTTTAACCACTTTGGCTATCCGTGCACGAATCACGGGCGAACCCAAACTTCCAGATGTCGTCCATGTGTCAGAACCTGCACGCATACGTTACGTATTTTCCCCGTCCAGGAAGAGCATATTTTCTGAGAGTCGAGGGCCTGACATTGGCGAATAAATTCTAAATAGCAGTGTCAGTGTCCCAAGGAAGATTGCATCCAGCTTCTTAATAACACATCACTCCTACTTCGTGTCCTCATACTCATTTCTTGCCGAATTACAACATGGCAGCCGTGAGCGGTCAATACAATACAAAAGAAAATGCTTCCGGTTCGGTGCTCAGATGAATCCATAAGCTCAGATATTCCAGATTTCTGGAGAAGTGTTTCAAAATGAAAAAGGTTTTGTAGCAGATCAGAACTGCAACGTGAGTAGGACGTTAAAAAGCTGATTAGAAAAGTAAGTCTTCTCTATTTTCACGTATTATATGCTCATTTAACTCACTGTGCAAAACAGCCTCACGAGACAAAATAGGAATCTATAAAAATGATAATGTATTAACCAAAGCCTTAATTACAAAGAGAACAACTTTGCTTCTGCCGTTTTTTCCCCAACATTTGAGGCTTTAATGTAACAAATTGGTTACACTTGTATCATTAAAAGTATTTTCCATCATTGGTCACTACTTTCTCCCATCTTTCGGGCAGTGTACGAAGCGATCCACGAATCGATCCAATTTGCGACTTCTTCATGAGACCGGAAGTGTTGGTCAGCCAGGCCATGCGCCATTGACCTAAATAGGTGATAGTCAGAGGGAGCAATGTCTGGAGAATACGGCGGGTGGGGTAGGACTTCCCATTTTAACGTTTCCAAATACGTTTTGACCTCTTTTGCACTTGTGGGGTCGTGCGTTGTCGTGCTGCAAAATCACATTATCGTGCCTCTCGCTCGGCCGTTTGTCTTTTAATGCTCTGCTCAAGCGCATTAACTGCGTTCGATAACGAGCACCTGTGGTCGTTTCACTTGGTTTTAACACCTCATAGTACACGACGCCGAGCTGATCCCACCAATGGCAGAGCATGATCTTGGAGCCGTGAATATTCGGTTTGGCCGTCGACGTGGAAGCATGGCCGGGATATCCCCATGATTTTTTTTCGTTTGGGGTTATCAGAATGAACCAATTTTTCGTCCCCGGTCACAATGCGATGCAGAAATACCTTCCGTTATTGCCTCTGGAGCAACCGTTCACAAACACACCAACGCCGTTCAACGTGTCTTGGTTTCAGCCACACGGGTCCCAAGTTCCTTCTTTCTGAATCATGCCCATAGCACTGAGACGTTTTGAAATGGCTTGCTGTGTCACTCGCACTAATCGTGCCAATTCTTCTTGAGTTTGACGCTAGTCTTCACTCTGCAATGTCTCCAATTCTGCATCTTCTAAAACATTCTCTCTTCCACCACTATGCCGATCCACGACGTTAAAATCACCGTTCTTGAAGCGTTGAAACCACTCACGACACGTTCTTTCACTAATAGCGTCCTTACCATACGTACTTGAGAGCATTCCATGAGACTCAGCCGCTGTTTTCTTCATAATGAAACAAAACAGTAACACCTACCGCAAATGACGAGAATTAGGCTCGTAAACTGACATTTTGAATCAAGAACAACTTTATGATGCAGACACAAATCGACTAATGTTTCAATGAGGTTATGTTGACCGAGGTCCAAGCTAACTGCCTGACGTCTGCGAACTGTTTCTTTCGACCGCTACTTACCGTTGTCGCCACCTATCGCAAACGGAGGAAGCAAAGTTGTACACCTTGTACATGTGATTTGTAGACTCGAATCTCGTAAAGAATGCGTACTCCTCTTGAATAAAATCGACTTAGTTCACTCAGATATCCCACGGCTGATGAAAGGAATCAGGAATGAACTATGAAAGTACTTCTTAAGCAGAAATTGATATTAACACGTGCAATAGAACTGCATCGTTAATTTAAAATTTGCGGGACGTCGTACTTGCTGCCCACTCAGTGCGCCGCGGTGGCGCCTGAAGCATTACATATTATTTCTCTCTTTTTTTTAAAATTTGCCCTTGGTTTATTTATTATGTGATAATGTTTAGTCAGAGACAATACTTTTATTTATAAGAAAATGAAGCTATACAATAAAAGATAATACACTCCTGGAAATGGAAAAAAGAACACATTGCCACCGGTGTGTCAGACCCACCATACTTGCTCCGGACACTGCGAGAGGGCTGTACAAGCAATGATCACACGCACGGCACAGCGGACACACCAGGAACCGCAGTGTTGGCCGTCGAATGGCGCTAGCTGCGCAGCATTTGTGCACCGCCGCAGTCAGTGTCAGCCAGTTTGCCGTGGCATACGGAGCTCCATCGCAGTCTTTAACACTGGTAGCATGCCGCGACAGCGTGGACGTGAACCGTATGTGCAGTTGACGGACTTTGAGCGAGGTCGTATAGTGGGCATGCGGGAGGCCGGGTGGACGTACCGCCGAATTGCTCAACACGTGGGGCGTGAGGTCTCCACAGTACATCGATGTTGTCGCCAGTGGTCGGCGGAAGGTGCACGTGCCCGTCGACCTGGGACCGGACCACAGCGACGCACGGATGCACGCCAAGACCGTAGGATCCTACGCAGTGCCGTAGGGGACCGCACCGCCACTTCCCACCAAATTAGGGACACTGTTGCTCCTGGGGTATCGACGAGGACCATTCGCAACCGTCTCCATGAAGCTGGGCTACGGTCCCGCACACCGTTAGGCCGTCTTCCGCTCACGCCCCAACATCGTGCAGCCCGCCTCCAGTGGTGTCGCGACAGGCGTGAATGGAGGGACGAATGGAGACGTGTCGTCTTCAGCGATGAGACTCGCTTCTGCCTTGGTGCCAATGATGGTCGTATGCGTGTTTGGCGCCGTGCAGGTGAGCGCCACAATCAGGACTGCATACGACCGAGGTACACAGGGCCAACACCCGGCATCATGGTGTGGGGAGCGATCTCCTACACTGGTCGTACACCACTGGTGATCGTCGAGGGGACACTGAATAGTGCACGGTACATCCAAACCGTCATCGAACCCATCGTTCTACCATTCCTAGACCGGCAAGGGAACTTGCTGTTCCAACAGGACAATGCACGTCCGCATGTATCCCGTGCCACCCAGCGTGCTCTAGAAGGTGTAAGTCAACTACCCTGGCCAGCAAGATCTCCGGATCTGTCCCCCATTGAGCATGTTTGGGACTGGATGAAGCGTCGTCTCACGCGGTCTGCACGTCCGGCACGAACGCTGGTCCAACTGAGGCGCCAGGTGGAAATGGCATGGCAAGCCGTTCTACAGGACTACATCCAGCATCTCTACGATCGTCTCCATGGGAGAATAGCAGCCTGCATTGCTGCGAAAGGTGGATATACACTGTACCAGTGACGACATTGTGCATGCTCTGTTGCCTGTGTCTATGTGCCTGTGGTTCTGTCAATGTGATCATATGATGTATCTGACCCCAGGAATGTGTCAATGAAGTTTCCCCTTCCTGGGACAATGAATTCACGGTGTTCTTATTTCAATTTCCAGGAGTGTAGATTTCTTTTCGCCAGGAACGACCTTTTGGCAGTGCTAGCCTGCTTTAGATGTCCTCCTTGCTCCGTCCGCCATTGGTTACATTCGTCTACCACAGCCGGATTCTCCAGTTGGGACGGCTCCCGCCATAAGCCGGAAATATCAGTCATTCCAGCCACAGGCTACCGCTGCAACGCGCGCTTCCGAACCCCAGACAGAATCACCCAAGGAAACCATCCACATATGATCTATCACTGTACTTACAATTAAATATACTGAAAAGCCAAAGAAACGGGCACACCTGCCTAATATCGTGTAGGACGCTCGGGAGCACAGAGAAGTGCCACAATAGAATGTGGTGGACTCGAGTAAAGTCTGAAGTAGGGCCAGAGGACATCGACAACATGAATCCTGCAGGGCTGTCTATATCCGTAAGAGTACGAGAGGGTGGAGATCTCTTCTGACCAGCACGTTGAAAGGCATCGCAGACATGCTCAATAATGTTCATGTCTGGGGAGTCTGGTGGCCAGCGGAAGTGTTTAAACTCAGAAGAGTGTTCGTGGATCCACTCTGTAGCGATTCTGGACTTGTGGGGAAGTCACATTGTCCTGGAATTTCCAAAGTCTGTCGGGATCCACGATGAACATAAGTGGATGCAGCTGATCAGACAGGATTCTTACATACATGTCACCTGTCAGAATCGTATCTAGATGTATCAGGGGCCCCATATCACTCCAACTGCACACGCCCCACACCATTACAGTGTCTCCACCAGATTGAACAGTCCTCTGCTGAAATGCAGGGACCATGGATTCTTGAGGTTTCCTCCGTACCGTACACATCCATGCGCTCGATACAATTTGAAACGAGATTCATACAACCGGGCAATGTGTCTCAAATTACCGAAGCCCGTATCGATGATGTTTCGTTGAATGATTTGCACACTGAGACACTTGCTGATGGTCCAGCATTGAAATCTGCAGCATTTTGCGGGATAGTTGCACTTCTGTCATGTTGAACAATTCTCTTCAGTCGTTTTTGGTCCGGTTCTCGCAGGACCTTTTTCCGTCACAGCGGTGTCGGAGATTTGATGTTTTACCTGACTCCTGATATTCACGGCACACTTGTGAAATGGTCATACGAGAAAATCCTCACTTCATCTCTACCTCAGAGATGCTGTGTCCCATCGCTCATGCGCCGACTATAACACCACGTTTAAAGTCACTTAAATCTTGATAACCTGTCATTGTAGCAGCAGTAAGCGATGGCTTTCAACAATGAACGAATTATCGGTAGTACCCTCCCCTGATGACGGTGCTCTACTGAATGTGATCGTTCTCAATCGATCATCATCCTTAAGTAGTGTATATATCGCAGAACCTCTGAAATGGCATCAGGATAGAATGTAATAAATATTGCAGAAATATCTAGAGGCGGTATGAAGGACTTGCAAATAGTGGATTCACACCTTCACGGTATATCTATGAGTGTATGGTGGTTGATTGCTATATGCAGGATGCAGAAGTGATGATTTTGTTTGGTGCAGGTTGCGAATTATGTTTGCTACATCGATATGGTATGTAGTGACGTAGCCCAGCTGGAGATCGGTTTCACGCTGAAAGATTCAAGCTTTCCTCGACAGTAGCATAGCAGTGTAACTACTTTGGCCATAGTTTCCGTAATTCATGATCTGTAGACAACTTTTCCATGGTTTCCAGTGTAATATCGCTGAAAGTCTCGTAATTTGTCCGTATGCGGAAAATGGCGGACAGTGCTCCCACTCTGGCAGCAGCATCAGTTAGGGGGGGGGGGGTAATTCAGTAAGAATCAATGAGAATTCCATGGTGTCAGAGAGTCACATGACATCCTTTGTCCAGGGCATTCGAAGAAGTCGGGGGCAAGGTACCTACGGAAAGTTCTGTGACGTCTGAGACTCACGTGATGTCTTCTTTACTCAAGAGCTCAGAGACTAGTCCAGGCATACTCCCCATTGAGGCTTTAGAGCATCTCCAGACTAGCAGCCGTAGGACATCGAAATTTCACCGAAAATTCCAACCATTTTGCTCGTATGTGGAACAGTGTGTGTGTGAAATCTTATGGGACTTAACTGCTAAGGTCATCAGTCCATAAGCTTGCACACTACGTAACCTAAATTATCCTAAGGACGAACACACACACCCATGCCCGAGGGAGGACTCGAACCTCCGCCAGGACCAGCCGCACAGTCCATGACTGCAGCGCCCCAGACCGCTCGGCTAATCCCTATGTGGAACAGTGCTTCAAATTCTGCTTGTGCATCTGTTCTGATTTTCCCGTCTGTGATTAGACACCAGTGTGTGCATCGAGACGTGAGGTAAATATCCTTGACTCCAGCAGCAGCAAATATAAGACTAAGCTCACTCACCATTCCAGAAAAGTGATGAACCTCGCCGCACGGGATTAGCCCAGCGGTCTGAGGCGCTGCAGTCATGGACTGTGCGGCTGGTCCCGGCGGAGTTTCGAGTCCTCCCTCAGGCATGGGTGTGTTTGTTTGTCCTTAGGATAATTTAGGTTAAGTGGTGTGTAAGCTTAGGGACTGATGACCTTAGCAGTTAAGCCCCATAAGATTTCACACACAGATTTGAGCATTTTTGATGAACGCCACAGCAGCCGTAGGACTCAGAATTTTTTCTCTCCCTCTCTCCCTGGCAGTGCCTTCAAACAAGCAGCTATAATTCGTAAAGTGGGAAGCGTTGTGTTTAGAGTTACAGAGATATTTATTTACACTCCTAAATGTCGTCGTTTTGGCGTGTAAAATGAGATATTGCAGCTGAGATCGGTTCCGGAATCTGTTTCCCACAAAAGCGTGTCAAGTGTCTCTGGGGGGTTTCACAACAGTGCTGCGATCTTTTTAGAGTCAGTGTTCGAGTGTGGTGGGATGTATAGCAAAATTGAAGCAAAGTACTGTGCATCGATCTTTTTTGAAAGAGACATATGAGCTGGATTTAGTAACTCTTGAAGCGGCCAGTGCTCAAAGACAACGAAAAGTTGTGGTATTTTCCACAAAAGCGCACTAAGTATCTCTGGCAGGTTTCACAAGTGTGCCGCCATCTTCTTAGAGTCAATGTTTAAGTAAACTACTGTGCAGCCATCTTTTTGAAGGAGTATTTAGAGACGCATTCAGTTGCATTTAATAACTCCTGAAGCAGTCAGTGCTCAAGGACAAGGGAAGATTCTGGGATTTCCCACTATAGTGCACGAAGTGTCTCAGCGACAGTTCCACAAGTGTGCCGCTATCTCTTCAAAGTCTGTGCTCAAGTGCGGCGGTAGTAATTCTCGCAATAAAGCGTGTAATTGTTGAAATGTTGTTGCGTCATCTGCAAAGCTAGCTTGCTCTCTCTCTCTCTCTCTCTCTCTCTCTGTTTGTGCAGTAGTACATTTAGTTCCTGTGACTTCTTCTTCGGGTCACTTATGTGACAATATTCCGCACATTGCTTAAACACCAGATGTTATCTCTCCCGAAGCAGTTCATCTTAAACGACAAAGGGTATCCGTTGCCGGGGCTGGGAAGGAGAAAGACTGCAGGTATTTCCTGCTCAGCGCGCACAACCGCTTTGCATCTACCACGTCTTCTCTTCTAGCAGGCGTGGAGACTCTTGGGGCCAGCAGCCCGGTGCGTGGCCTTTTATCGAATGGTGTGCAATTACAACACATGCATTTAACAGCATGATTTGCGAAGCGTAGCTTAGCTCCATCCTGCTGCACATTCATTATGTGACGAAATGTATTCGTCTTCACCAAATATCTTTGCTATCGACACACTCCTCAGACGCATGGTTACAGCTTCTCCAGTACAGACATCTCATCCATTGAACACAGTAAAGAATTACGTCCTTCCTGCGAGTCCAGCAGCTAGACACAGACTGAGTCCTTTCCCTGTCATTTTTTCCCTAGACCGCCATCGCCCTCTGATGATGGTGTTCTGAACTAGATGAGCTGGACTATGACAACTCAAATCGTTCAAGTAGACAGTGCTTACTTACCTCTGTCCTGTCCAGCCCAGCACAGATTCCTTTTCGCACCAGTTTCCTGATGAGGGGGAGGGGGGAGGGGGGAGGGGGGGGGGAGATGGGAGCAATGCATACAAAATATAGACTTGCGTCCATCCTATCTGGTAGCCCAGCACAAACTGTCTCTTGCCAATTTCCAGGTCGGAGAGGGGGGCTGGAGTGGAGGGGGAGAGGAGGAGGGGTGGTTAGGCCAAAATTTGAACTTTCCGCCGTGATGTCGCTGCGATGTTGCCTCATCTATGTCCACCATCTTGAATAAATTGGGCAACAATGAGGAGTAGGGCCATACAAAGTTTCTCACTACTTCCAAGCGTGCCATCTCGGAGCTTGTTTTCTTTGTCAGGTAGCGTATGTTGGAGCATTCTAGAAAATTACATAAAATTGAACTTTCTCATAAAATCAGTACATGGAGGTGACGAATGGAAGACATATCAGTTGGAAGAGTTTTCTGTCAGTGCAGCGCACTTGTAAAAAGAATCGTATACAACACTATATAACTACTAGTTATATTGTTCCAGTCTTTGGAGTCTTAAACAAATAGCCATGACAAGAGACATTGAGAAAATTCAAATATGTGCTGCTGAGATCGTAACAAGTCGGGCAATAGAGATTTTCAGGGAACTTACATGAACTTAGAAGAAAGACGACATAGCTGTCGTCAGCATGTCTGGCTGCTAAACAGAGGACCCAATTTCGCTTCCTGGTACTCCCAGGGATTTTTCCTTGGTGGAGGACTGGACTGGGGTGCACTCAGTTTCTTGAGGCCAATTAGGGAGCTACTTGAAGGAGAAGTAGCGGCTCTGAGGTCAAGAAGGCCGACAACGGTCAGGAGAGCGGTGTGCTGGCGCTGGCTCCACGCCACTCCATGCCGCATCTGACGACGTCATTGGCGGGGGATGGCACGGTGGTCGGTCGGTTCCAATTGGCATTCAGGCGCAGCTTTGCTTTTGCGCTGGCCTGACTTCGAAGATGAGTTTGTCACCATTATCAGGCAACCAATGTGTGTCTCGCACAGGTGCCATGAGAAAAAGATAAGAGAACTAAGTCACATACAGAGACATACATCTTTCGTATTGATAAACAGCTTAAGCTGTGTTTAGTCCTTTATTTTAGGATCGTTACAGGTTGCATGGCACTAGGAGGCAAATCTTCATGTGAACTGTTTCTTTTCCGTAATCCATGAATCAGATGTTCCCTTTTTAAGTCATTAAATGCTCTTCTTTCAAGAATTCCTTTAGGATAGCGTAACTTACAGGCCCTACCCCCATAAACCATGGACCTTGCCGTTGGTGGGTAGGCTTGCGTGCCTCAACGATACAGATGGCCGTACCGTAGGTGCAACCACAACGGAGGGGTATCTGTCGAGAGGCCAGACAAACGTGTGGTTCCTGAAGAGGGGCAGCAGCCTTTTCAGTAGTTGCAGGGGCAACAGTCTGGATAATTGACTGATATGGCCTTGTAACACTAACCAAAACGGCCTTGCTGTGCTGGTACTGCGAACGGCTGAAACCAAGGGGGAACTACAGCCGTAATTTTTCCCGAGGACATGCAGCTTTACTGTATTTTGAAATAATGATGGCGTCCTCTTGGGTAAAATATTCCGGAGGTAAAATAGTCCCCCATTCGGATCTCCGGGCGGGGACTACTCAAGAGGACATCATTATCAGGAGAAAGAAAACTGGCGTTCTACGGATCGGAGCGTGGAATGTCAGATCCCTTAATCGGGCAGGTAGGTTAGAAAATTTGAAAAGGGAAATGGATAGGTTAAAGTTAGGTATAGTGGGAATTAGTGAAGTTTGGTGGCAGGAGGAAGAAGACTTTTGGTCAGGTGAATACAGGGTTATAAATACAAAATCAAATAGGGTAATGCAGGAGTAAGTTTAATAATGAATAAAAAAATAGGAGTGCGGGTAAGCTACTACAAACAGCATAATGAACGCATTATTGTGGCCAAGATAGACACGAAGCCCATGCCTACTACGATAGTTCAAGTTTATATGCCAACTGGCTCTGCAGATGATGAAGAAATTGATGAAGTGTATTATGAGATAAAAGAAATTATTAACGTAGTTAAGGGAGACGAAAATTTAATAGTCATGGGTGACTGGAAGCCGAAAGTAGGAAAAGGGAGAGAAGGAAACATAATGGCTGAATGTGGATTGGGGGAGAGAAATGAAAGAGGAAACCATCTGGTAGAATTTGGCACAGAGCGTAACTTAATCATAGCTAACACTTGGTTCAAGAATCATAAAAGAAGGTTGTATACATGGAAAAATCCTGGAGATACTAGAAGGTATCAGATAGATTATATAATGGTAAGAGAGAGATTTAGGAACCAGGTTTTAAATTGTAAGACATTTCCAGGGGCAGATGTGGACTCTGACCACAATCAATTGGTTATGAACTGTAGATTAAAACTGAAGAAACTGCAAAAAGGTGGGAATTTAAGGAGATGGGACCTGGATAAACTGAAAGAATCAGAGGTTGTACAGAGTTTCAGGGAGAACATAAGGGAACAATTGACGTGAATGGGGGAAAGAAATACAGTAGAAGAAGAAAGGGTAGCTCTGAGGGATGAAGCAGTGAAGGCAGCAGAAGATCAAGTAGGTAAAAAGACAAGGGCTAATAGAAATCCTTGGGTAACAGAAGAAATATTGAGTTTAATTGATGAAAGGAGAAAATATAAAAATGCAGTAAATGAACCAGGCAAAAAGGATTACAAACGTCTTAAAAATGAGATCGATAGGAAGTGCAAAATGGCTAAGTAGGGATGGCTAGAGGACAAATGTAAGGATGTAGAGGCTTATCTCACTAGGGGTAAGATAGATACTGCCTACAGGAAAATTAAAGAGACCTTTGGAGAAGAGAGAACCACTTGTATGAATATCAAGAGCTCAGATGGAAACCCACTTCTAAGCAAAGAAGGGAAAGCAGAAAGGTGGAAGGAGTATATAGAGGGTCTATACAAGGACGATGTACTTGAGAACAATATTATGGAATTGGAAGAGGATGTAGATGAAGATGAAATGGGAGATTTTATACTGCGTGTAGAGTTTGACAGAGGACATTTAAGACCTGAGTCGAAACATGGCCCCGGGAGTAGACAACATTCCATTAGAACTACTGACGGGCTTGGGAGATCCAGTCCTGACAAAACTCTACCATCTGGTGAGCAAGATGTATGAGACAGGCGAAATACCCACAGACTTCAAGAAGAATATAAAAATTCCAATCCCAAAGAATGCATGTGTTGACAGATGTGAAAATTACCGAAATATCAGCTGATAGAAGTCGACCTCGGGGAAGATCAGTTTGGATTCTGCAGAAATGTTGGAACACGTGAGGCAATACTGACCCTTCGACTTATCTTAGAAAATAGATTAAGGAAATGCAAACCTACGATTCTAGCATTTGTAGACTTAGAGAAATCTTTTGACAATGTTGACTGGAATACTCTCTTTCAAATTATGAAGGTGGCAGGGGTAAAATACAGGGAGCGAAAGGCTGTTTACAATTTGTAGAGAAACCAGATGGCAGTTATAAGAGTCGAGGGGCATGAAAGGGAAGCAGTGGTTGGGAAGGGAGTGAGACAGGGTTGTAGCCTGTCCCCGATGTTATTCGATTTGTATATTAAGCAAGCAGTAAAGGGAACGAAAGAAAAGTTCGGAGTAGGTATTAAAACCCATGGAGAAGAAATAAAAACGTTCATGTTCGCCGATGACATTGTAATTCTGTCAGAGACAGCAAAGGACTTGGAAGTAATAAAGGAGTTCTGCTATTTGGGGAGAAAAATAACTGATGATGGTCGAAGTAGAGAGGATGTAAAACGTAGACTGGCAATGGCAAGGAAAGCGTTTCTGAAGAAGAGAAATTTGTTAACATCGAGTATAGATTTAAGTGTCAGGAAGTCGTTTCTGAAAGTATTTGTATGGAGTGTAGAAATTTATGGAAGTGAAACAAGGACGATAAATAGTTTGAACAAGAAGAGAATAGAAACTTTTGAAATGTGGTGCTACAGAAGAATGCTGAAGGTTAGATGGGTAGATCACATAACTAATGAGGAGGTTTTGAATGGAATTGGGGAGAAGAGGAGTTTGTGGCACAACTTGACAAGAAGGGACCGGTTGGTAGGACATGTTCTGAGGCATGAAGGGATCGCAAATTTAGCATTGGAGGGCAGCGTGGAGGGTAAAAATCGTAGAGGGAGACCAAGAGATGAATACACTAAGCAGATGCAGAAGGATGTAGGTTGCAGTAAGTACTGGGAGATGAAGAAGCTTGCACAGTAGCATGAAGAGCTGCATCAAACCAGTCTCAGGACTGAAGACAACAACAACAACAACAACTTACTGGCGTTACCAATGAGAATAAATGTCAACTGTCACAATTGTATGATTCGGGCTGACCTTTTATTTTAATGTTTACTTATTTTTAATGTGTACTTATTATTCCGACCACCCCCCCCCCCCCCCCCGATTAACCATGGACCTTGCCGTTGGTGGGTAGGCTAGCGTGCCTCAGCGATACAGATAGCCGCACTGTAGGTGCAACCATAGTGGAGGGGTATCTGTTGAGAGGCCAGACAAACGTGTGGTTCCTGAAGAGGGGCAGCAGCCTTTTCAGTAGTTGCAGGGGCAACAGACTGGATGATTGACTGACCTGGCCTTGTAAAGCTAACCAAAACGGCCTTGCTGTGCTGGTACTGCGAACGGATGAAACCAAGGGGATACTACAGCCGTAATTTTTCTCGAGGGCATGCAGCTTTACTGTATGGTTAAATGATGATGGCGTCCTCTTGGGTAAAACATTCCGGAGGTAAAATAGTCCTCCATTCGGATCTCCGGGAGGGGACTACTAAAGAGGAGGTCATTATCAGGAGAAAGAAAACTGGCATTCTACGGATCGGAGCGTGGAATGTCAGATCCCTTAATCGGGCAGGTAGGTTAGAAAATTTGAAAAGGGAAATGGATAGGTTAAAGTTAGATATAGTGGGAATTAGTGAAGTTCGGTGGCAGGAGGAACAAGACTTTTGGTCAGGTGAATACAGGGTTATAAATGCAAAATCAAAAAGGGTAATGCAGGAGTAGGTTTAATAATGAATAAAAACATAGGAGTGCAGGTAAGCTACTACAAACAGCATAATGAACGCATTATTGTGGCCAAGATAGACACGAAGCCCATGCATACTACGGTAGTTCAAGTTTATATGCCAACTGGCTCTGCAGATGATGAAGAAATTGATGAAGTGTATTATGAGATAAAAGAAATTATTAACGTAGTTAAGGGAGACGAAAATTTAATAGTCATGGGTGACTGGAAGCCGAAAGTAGGAAAAGGGAGAGAAGGAAACATAATGGGTGAATATGGATTGGGGGAGAGAAATGAAAGAGGAAACCATCTGGTAGAATTTTGCCCAGAGCATAACGTAATCATAGCTAACACTTGGTTCAAGAATCATAAAAGAAGGTTGTATACATGGAAGAATCCTGGAGATAATAGAAGTTTTCAGATAGGTTATATAATGGTAAGGCAGAGATTCAGGAACCAGGTTTTAAATTGTATGACATTTCCAGGGGAAGATAATGATTATGTCCACAATCAATTGGTTATGAACTGTAGATTAAATCTGAAGAAACTGCAAAAAGGTGGGAATTTGAGGAGATGGGACCTGGATAAACTGGCATAACCAGAGGTTGTAGTGAGTTTCAGGGAGAGCATTAGGGAACGATTGACAGGAATGGGAGAAAGAAATACAGTAGAAGAAGAATAGATAGCTTTGAGAGATAAAATAGTGAAGGCAGCAGAGGATAAAGTAGGAAAAAAGACGAGGCCTGGTAGTAAT
This sequence comes from Schistocerca nitens, assembly GCF_023898315.1. NCBI lineage: Eukaryota > Metazoa > Arthropoda > Insecta > Orthoptera > Acrididae > Schistocerca > Schistocerca nitens. The sequence continues at coordinate 669,969,409 of NC_064614.1, read as the reverse complement.
CTTTGGGTAACAGAAGAGATATTGAATTTTATTGATGAAAGAAAAAAATACAAAAATGCAGTAAATGAAGCAGACAAAAAGGAAGACAAACGTCTAAAAAATGAGATCGACAGGAAGTGCAAAATGGCTAAGCAGGGATGGCTAGAGGACAAATTTAATATATAGAGGCGCATATCACTCGGGGTAAAATGAAATAGGAGATGTGATACTGCGCGAAGAGTTTGACAGAGCACTGAAAGACATAAGTCGAAACAAGTCCCCGGGAATACACAACATTCCATTAGAACTACTGACAGCCTTGGGAGAGCCAGGTCTATCTAAACTCTACCATCTAGTGAGCAAGATGTATGAGACAGGCGATATACCCTCAGACTTCAAGTACAATAAAATAATTCCAATCCCAAGGAAAGCAGGCTCTAACATTCTGCGTGGTGTCTGTTGTTCTATATCGTGTCTCCCTACCACTTTCGCGCAACGACGCTCTGAGCGTGTTTTTTAGGGAATTGACTAGTTTGAACCTGGGACCTGTTGCTGGTAAGGAGACGTCAGACCACACATGACATGTAGAGTTCAGAAGAGTTCAGTGAGACTAGCGATGATATAACCAAGTACTTAATGATTTCAGCATCAGCTCCACTGCACTCCCTGTAAAAGAATTTTAATACTCACTAAATTTAGTGGAAGGGGTTCAAGGCTTTCCTATTTTTAGTTAGCTGGTAAAATAACGTCGGAAAGGCAGTTAAGTTTACCATTCGAAATTTTATTCTACTCACAAAACATTGTTTATAAATTGCACTATTGATAAGAGGAAATGTTTTAATACAGGATGGTAAAAACCAACTGCGTTCAACAAAAATGTGAACGAATATTCCCTGAATGGGTTTCCAAGTTCTACAATGGATCGAAGGATGACCTATGCCATATCACATCTATAATATAGGTTTAAATTAAGTTTCACAAAAGAGAAAACTATCAAAATGGTCTACAGTGACCCTCAATTATCTTTAATTGCTTATCAAACTTGTCGTAAATTACAGTGGCTGATGTGGCTTCTCAATAACTATATAACAGAAAAATCATCGCGTTTCAGATTTTTACTTCAAGTGGCAAATGTGAACACCATGAGCTTTAATTGACGATCGACACTAGTATTACGCAAAAAAGGGGGTGTAACGGATGAGACTTCTGCAGTTCTGAGTGAAGCTTTATGCGCTGTTACGCGGCATCGCGTGCGTTCATTACCTTGTCGGTGTTCGTCAGGGGGCGACGGACAGCACAGCTCCGCTCACCTCGCCGTCTCGGAAGCAACCCTCTCCTAACTTCTCCTTACTACAATTTACCGAAGTTGGTTTAAAAAGACTATCTGGCTGTGTTTTCATCTGACCAATCAGGGTCTCAATGTTAACCTTAAGCTCCGCCTACAAAAATTCTGTCTATCCAATGAGAAACGTTATACTTTTCGTGGTGGGGCAATGTTTTTAAAGTTTGCAACGTAACAGAGACGCGAAAAAGTCTCACGCTAAAACTTGCAGCTGGTGTGGTCCGTTTAGTGTTATTGTAAGATCTATACTGTTCTTCTGGCGGGCTCTAGCTTTTAACATGGGCTGGGGGGTGGTCCTAGCGGTTAGCCGGAAACGTGGGTGTCCGTTCCTTATCGTAGGGCCTTCTAGCTTAACACGGTTCTGCTCTCGGCTTCTGTTCTCGTTTCACCTCTCGGAACTGCGTCTGTCTCACGGTGGGAAGGTATGACATGCATTTAGGCATTCTTGTGTTAGTCTGTGGTATGCCATTTGCTCACTCGTTACTCGTATTACGTTGGTTAATTTAATGTCACGATTTATTCGGAGCTATGTGACATACTACTGGATTTGCTTTTCATGTCAGGGTTTTCATGGAAGGTGTTGGATTTGCCTGACACCTTACAAGGCGTTGACAGATGTGAGAATTACCGAACTATCAGTTTAATAAGCCACTGCTGCAAAATACTAACACGAATTCTATACAGACGAATGGAAAAACTGGTAGAAGCCGACCTCGGGGAAGATCTGTTTGGATCCCGTAGAAATATTGGAACACGTGATGCAATACTGACCCTACGACTTATCTTAGAAAATAAATTAAGGAAACACAAACCTACATTTCTACCATTTGTTGACACAGCGAAAGCTTTTGACAATGGTGACTGGAATACTCTCTTTCAAATTCTGAAGGTGTCAGGGGTAAAATACAGGGAGCGAGAAGCTATTTACAATTTGTACAGAAACCAGAAGGCAGTTATAAGAGTCGAGTGGCATGAAAGGGAAGCAGTGGTTGGGAAGGGATTGAGACAGGGTTGTAGCCTGTTCCCGATGTTATTCAATCTGTATATTGAGCAAGCAGTGAAGGAAACAAAACAAAAATTTGGAGTAGGTATTAAAATCCATGGAGAAGATATAAAAACTTTGAGGTTCGCCGATGACATTGTAAATTCTGTCAGAGACAGCAAAGGACTTGGAAGAGCAGTTGAACGGAATGGACAGTGTCTTGAAAGGAGGGTATAAGATGAACATCAACAAAAGCAAGACGCGAATAATGGAATGTAGTCTAATTAAATCGAGTGATGCTGTGGGAATTAGATCAGGAAATGAGACACTTAAAGTAGTAAATGAGGTTTGCTATTTGGGGAGCAAAATAACTAATGATCGTTGAAGTAGAGAGGATATATAATGTAGAGCGGCAATGGCAAGGAAAGCGTTTCTGAAGAAGAGAAATTTGTTAACATCGAGTATAGATTTAAGTGTCAGGAAGACGTTTCTGACACTAATTGTATGGAGTGTAGCCATGTATGGAAGTGAAACGTGGACGATAAATAGTTTAGACAAGAAGAGAATAGAAGCTTTCGAAATGTGGTGCTACAGAAGAATGCTGAAGGTTAGATGGGTAGATCACATAACTTATGAGGAGGTATTGAATAGAAATGGAGAGAAGAGAAATTTGTGGCACAACTTTCCTAGCAGAAGGGATCGCTTGGTAGGGCATATTCTGAGGCATCATGGGTCCACCAATTTAGTATTGGAGGGCAGCGTGGAGGGTAAAAATCGTAGAGGGAGACCAAGAAATGAATACACTAAGCAGATTCAGAAGGATGTAGGTTGCAGTAGGTACTGGGAGATGAAGAAGCTTGTACAGGGTAGAGTAGCATGGAAAGCTGCATCAAACCAGTCTGTGGACTGAAGACCACAACAATATTAATCCGACATTCCTTAATCTCATTCACCATCCGTGCGTTCCCCCGGAAGAGCACCGATCACTCGCCTGAGCCCGTGCATCATCAGCGCATGCTTGAGCCGTCTATACGTAACCTGTTAACTCTGACGCCGTCAGCAACAGACAGCACGCCGTCACGTCCCCTATTTCGCGAAAGAGCTTAGATCGGAACTGTGTGTTTTTCAGGTCCTCCTCTTTCATCAATAGCTATTTACGTGACACACGTTGTCGGGCTTAGAATAGCCCTCCCTTTTGCTGCATTCGTCGGTTGTTTTCAATGACATACTGCCTTTTAGCGGTGTTTTATACTGACGGCCTGAAACAGTTCCGACCTTTTAAGCTCTAATATTTTGGTTACATGAGTACAAATATTTTAATATTCTCATGTAAAAGTTTTTAAAAATTTAAATATCTTAATTTTAGAATATTATCATATCCGCGGATATCTCATGTTTGTTATTCCTTCTTGGTTTATTGTCATGCAGATGTTCACCTGAAGATGTGGCACTTAGTACCACGAAGCCGACAGTTTTGTAAAAATAGAGGACTAAATACATCTGAAGCGATGAAGGATGATTACTCATAGCTATGGTTGCCTCTATCTACAAGGTTGCCTGCAAAGGCATACAGACAGTGATTTTTTCCTCGTGCTGTAAGCGAGTTGAATCGGTACGAGATACTCACTACCATGCACTGCACAGTTCCTTGCGCAGTGTTTATGTAGATATGTTTACGGACTTCTGAGGAACGGAATAGAAAGGGACGAAAGCATGACCGAAAAGAAAAGGCAGCGTGGAAATAATCAACAAGTGGTCAGATTGACTCGCGGCAGAGCTGAGGGAGAATGGCGACATCCGTGTCCAGGGAGTGAAGCAGGCGCCAGCGGCCTGCAGCGACGGCCGTGGCAGGTGGGATAGCGAGTGATGGATGGCTTCTAGCGTGGGCCCTGCCCGCTGCGCCAGATAACGTCTCCTGCCACTCCACTGCCCAGGAGGTGAAAGATCGCGCCAGTCCACGTCCTCGGCAGACTTCTTGCCGCCAGCCATCTCCAGGTCGCGGTTGCTAACCAATGAGAGGGAAGGGAACTCCCTTTTAAAGATAACGAAAAGATGTGTTCTTAATTGAGAGGTCTTCCTATAGAGTGACTAGCCATTTCTGATTGTCCAGTTGGTAGCCAGCTGGTTCGGAACATATGTGCGGTGTCACCGCCAGACACCACACTTGCTAGGTGGTAGCTTAAATCGGCCGCGGTCCATTAGTACATGTCGGACCCGCGTGTCGCCACTGTCAGGATCGCAGACCGAGCGCCACCACAAGGCAGGTCTCGAGAGACGTACGAGCACTCGCCCCAGTTGTACGACGACGGTGCTAGCGACTACACTGACGAAGCCTTTCTCTCATTTGCCGAGAGACAGTTAGAATAGCCTTCAGCTAAGTCCATGGCTACGACCTAGCAAGGCGCCATTAGTTACTTCATGAATCTAAAGAGTCTCACTTGTATCATCAAGTATGCTGTATACCAAAGGACGATATAAAAGTTAAGTGTTCTAGTAGCTACGTTCTTTTCTTTATCACATTCATCACGTATCCTGTTCCAGACTTCGCGCCAGTCGGCGTGTGTGTACGTGTGCCCTTTCGGCTACCCGTCACTGTGGACTGGCTGCCTTGTCAGTCCACTACAATATGGACTGACAGATTAATTTTAATATGCAAAAAATGTAAGTGACGTATAGCATTGTCAGCTGAGGTATTCCAAGGGGCGGGTTCAGTGGTATCCTCAGCGACCGTTCGTCATCGCAAATCAGAGATAGGAAAGGTTAACATGATTTTAATAAACTGCAGAAGCATTCAAGGAGAGGTCCCAGAATTAATATCTGTTATTCAAGGTTATAAAGCGCAGAGTGTATTAGGAGCACGAAGTTGGTTGAAACCAGACGTTAATGACAACGAAATCCTAAGTTCAGAAAGGAATTTTTATCATAAGGATAGGTTAGTCGCCAATGGTGGTGACATGTTTATTGCAGTAAAGAGTTCGATAAAATCTAACGAAGTTATCAGCGATTCCGATTGTAAATAAATCTGGGTGAAGTCTCAAAGATCGGTCAAAAATGGTAATCGGGTGCTTTTATAGACCTGATCATACCGCTGTAATAGGAGGTGGCTTCAACTTGCCAGGTTTAGATTGGGAGTGTCATGCAGTCGAAGCTGTTGCCTGAGACACGGATTCGCATGACATTGTTCTGGAAGTCTCATCCGGAAATTACTTTGAGCAGGTAGTAAGAGAACGAACTCGTAAGGGTACCGTCTTAGACCTCCTGGCAACAAACTGACCTGAACGTATCGAATCAGTTAACGTAGAGGAAGGTATTAATGATCATAAGGCTGTGATAGCATCTATGGCAAGGGATCTGACATGAAACTTTAAGAAAGGTAGGAAGATATTTTTGCTTAGCAAGATGAAGGATCCAAATTTTAGAGTATCTAAGTAGTAAGCATCAAATATTCGGTGATGAGGACGAAGATGTGGAGAACAAATGGAAAAAAAGTGAAAGGAATCTCGCAATGTACCGTAGATAAATATGTTCCGAGTAAGGTCTTAATGGATGGGAAAGATCCACCATGGTTTAATAGCCGTGTTAGGAAAATATACGTAAAGAAAGAGAACTTCACCTCAGATTCAAGAGAAGTAAGAGACTAGCTGACAAACAAAAGCTGCACGAAGCGAAAATGAGCGTAAGTAGAGCAATGAGAGAAGCGTTCAATGACTTTGAAAGTAAAGCTTTGTCAACCAATCTGGGTAAACCCCTTAGAGGTTTTGGTTGTACTTAAAATCAATAAATGTGTCGAAAATAATCTATTCATTCACTCAGAGACCATACAGGCAGCGAAACGGAAGATGACAGAGAGAATCCGAAATACTGAATTCAGTCTTCCAAAATAGTTTCACCGCGAAAGATCGTAACACAGTCCCTCCTTTCAATCGTCGTAAGAACGTCAAAATGGCATATATTGAGATAACAGATCGCGGAACAGAGAAACAACTACAACCGTTTAGTAGTGGAAATGCGTCAGGACGAGATACCTACAAGATTCTACAAAGATCATACGAACGGACTTGCTCCCCTTCGAGCAATAGTTTATCGTAGATCTCTTGAGCAACGACGGGTACCTAGCGACTTGAAGAAACCGCAGGTCATTCCCGGTCTTTAAGAAGGGCCGTAGACAGATGCAAACGATTATAGACCTATATCGTTGACGTCAATCTGTTGTAGAATTATGGAACATGTTTTATGCTCAAGAATTATGACGTTCTTAGAGAAGGAAAATCTCCTTTATAAAAGTCAGCGTGGATTCTGCAAAAATCAGCTCGCTCTGTTCCTCCATGAGAACCACAGTGCCGTAGACAATGGCGCTCAGGTTGATGCCGAGCTCCTTCACTCCAGGAAGGCATTTGACACCTTACCGGAATGCCACTTAGTGAAAAAAATACGAGCTTATGGAGTATCGGAGCAGATTTGCCACTGGATTCAAGACTTCTTTGCAGACAGAAATCAACACGTCGCTCTTAACACAATAAAATCGACCGATGTAAGGGTTATTTCCGGTGTACACCAAGGAAGTGTCATAGGACCGTTACTGTTTACAATAAATGTGTAAACAATCTAGCAGAAAGCGTCGGATGCTCTCTATGACTGTTCGCTAATGATGCAGTGTCTATAACGAAGTAGCAACAACAGAAGATAGAAACGATTTGCAGAATGACCTCCAGAGAATTGATGAACGGTGAGGGCTCTGGCAGATGTTCCTTGACGTAAATAAATGTAATATTTTGCACACAAATAGGAAAAGAAATCCACTACTTTATAGCTACACTATTGATGTCAAATCGCTGGAAGTTATATGCGCCTTAAAACATCTATGAGTAACTATCTGGAGCGGCCTTAAATTGACTGACCATATAAAACAAAAAATGGGAATAGCGGATGCCACACTCAGATTCATAGGAAGAATTTTAAAGAAATGCGACTCATCCTCGAAGGAAGTGGCTTATAAGGCGATTGTTCGTCCCATTCTATCCGGGATTCATCTATCCGGGATCTCTACTACATGGAACTGCTAGAAGAGAGAGAGAGAAGGTCCAACGAAGAGCAGCACGTTTCGTCACGGGATCGTTTAGTCGGCACGAAAGCGTTACGGAGATGCTCAACAAACTCCGTGGGCAGACGTTACAAGAGAGGAGTTGTGCATCACGGAGAGATTTGCTATTGAAATTTCGAAAGATCACTTTCCGGGAAGAGTCGGACAACATCACCCTAGATACGTCTCGCGTAACGACCATGAGGAGAAAATTAAAAAAAAGAGAGGCAGTACAGAGGTTTACCGAGAATCATTCTTCCCACGCGTTATTCGCGAGTGGAACAGTGTTGGAGGGCTCAGTTAGTGGTACAAAATGTACACTCAGCCACCCAACATTAGGTGGCTTGAGGAGTGTTATGTAGATGTAGATCATTGAAACAGTACAGTAGCGGAAGGAAATGACGGCAGAGTTACGGGAGAATATGGGCTCAGTAGTAAGAATGAAAGAGGTGGAAGAATATTTAAGTTCTGAAATTTTAGCTACTAAATGCAAATAAAATCATAAGACTCACAAGTGGAAATATACTTGGAAAGAATCTGGAGACGCGGGAAGGTTGCTGCTGGGTTACGTTATGCTGAAACAGAGATTCCGAAATCACATACTAAATTGCAAATCGGCCCCAGAAGCAGGTACAGATTCATATTACGATTTAGTAACGACCATACTCACAACTGAAGTTAAACAAGGACCTATCCTCGCCGCCGCTTTTTGGGGTTCTGTATATCATTCGGTAAAAACTGAACCCTTACAGAATCTCTTTTCAATAAATTCCTTATTTCTAACCAAGAAGTCAAATAAAAATATAACCTATCTAAAGGAGCAAAGCAATTTCGTTAAGTTACTGATACACAACGCGATATCAGTAAATCCTTAGTTCCTAACTACGTAAATTCAATGCTAGTTAGCAGATAAGATTGCGGGGCTTAATTCTGTCACTGACGTAAACTTCCGTAAATATTTCTATCACTGAGGTAAGAAAACTAACAGTGCCATCTATTGGTTCTTTGATGTGCTAGAAAACTGACATCGCAGTCTGTTGGTTCTTTGGTTTATCACGCCGTTATGTCTGTGTCACTAAGGGAAACATCCCAACTACTAAGCTCAGCAAACTCGTAAAACTTTAAATTACGGTATCTTTTATTTCCGTGATGGATTTTGATGAAATGAAACCTGTTTGTTGCCCTGAGCTACGCTCAGGCTACCTGTGAAAGCCCCATGGAAAATCGTTAAGTACACTACTGGCCATTAAAATTGCCACACCAAGAAGAAATGCAGATGGTAAACGAGTATTCATTGGACAAATATATTATACTAGAACTGACATGTGATTACATTTTCACGCAGTTTGGGTGCATAGATCCTGAGAAATCAGTACCCAGAACAACCACCTAAGGCGGTAATAACGGCCTTGACAAGCCTGGACATTGAGTCGAACTGAGCTCGGATGGCGTGTACAGGTACAGCTGCCCATGCAGCTTCAACACGATACCACAGTTCATCAAGAGTAGTGACTGGCGTATTGTGACGAGCCAGTTGCTCGGCCACCATTGACCAGACGTTTTCAGTTGGTGAGAGATCTGCAGAGTGTGCTGGCCAGGGCAGCAGTCGAACATTTTCTGCATCCAGAAAGGCCCGTACAGGACATGCAACATGCGATCGTGCATTATGCTGCTGAAATGTAGGGTTTCGCAGGGATCGAATGAAGGGTAGAGCCACGGGTCGTAACACATCTGAAATGTAACGTCCACTAAGTGCCGTCAATGCAAACAAGAGGTGACCGAGACGTTTAACCAATGGCACCCCATACCATCACGCCGGGTGATACGTCAGTATGGCGATGACGAATACACGCTTCCAATGTGCGTTCACCGCGATGTGGCCAAACACAGATGGGACCATCATGATGCTGTAAACAGAACCTGGTTTCATCCGAAAAAATAACGTTTTGCCATTCGTCATTAAGTAAACCGTCGCTGAAGCTCCTGTCTGTGATGCAGCGTCAAGGGTAACCGCAGCCATGGTCTCCGAGCTGACAGTCCATGCTGGTGCAAACGTCGTCGAACTGTTCGTGCAGATGGTTGTTGTCTTGCAAACGTCCCCATGTGTTGACTCAGGGATCGAGACGTGGTTGCACGATCCGTTACAGCCATGCGGATAAGATGCCTGTCATCTCGACTGCTAGTGATACGAGGCCGTTGGGATCCAACACGGCCTTCCGTATTACCCTCTTGAACCCACCGATTCCATATTCTGCTAACAGTCATTGGATCTCGACCAACGCGAGCAGCAATGTCGCGATACGATAAACCGCAATCGTGATAGGCTACAATCCGATCTTTATCAAAGTTGGAAACGTGATGGTATGCATTTCTCCTCCTTACACAAGGCATCACAAGAACGTTTCAGCAGACAATGCCGGTCAACTGCTGTTTGTGTATGAGAAATCGGTTGGAAACTTTCCTCATGCCAGCACGTTGTAGGTGTCGCCACCGGCGCCAACCTTGTGTGAACGGTCTGAAAAGCTAATCGTTTGCATAGCACAGCATCTTCTTCCTGTCGGTTAAATTTCGAGTCTGTAGCAATTTTAATGGCCAGTAGTGTAGTTTTGGAAATTAGCGTGTTCAGACAAACAGACAGACGACGGCCTTAGATAAAACTTTAAATTACGATATCTTTTTCTTCGTGATCTGATTTTGATGAGAGGAAGCCTATATGTTGACGCAAGCAACGCTGAAGTTATCTGTGACAGCCGGATGAAAATTCGTTAAGTAGTTTCGGTGATTAACTTGTTCAAACAGACAGGTTCGACGGTTTTGCAGTTTTATAATTAATATATAGACAGATATAGTTACAGATGAACAGTTGGCTTAAGTTCAAGGTTATCGTTCAGATGAATAAACGTGGAAAGTACTGAGGAATTATTATATGCGCCTAAAGTTCTCTGAGAGCGTAGATACACTGATGAGTCAAAATCATTATGACCACATGCTCTATGACTTGTTTATCCATCTTTGGAACGAAATACATAACCCGTTCTGCTTATCAGGCATCCGATGGTTTGGTTGTAGATTTGTGGCATTACATGGCTGCGCTTAGAAAACGGGCCGCTGATCTATGCAGTGATGGCGCCCGATAACGATCCAGATGACTCCCATAGGATTTACATCAGGTGAATTAGATCGCAGAGACATCAACGTGGATTCACTATAATTTTCTTCAAACCACTGTATCATGGTTCTAGCACCGAGACACGGACGATTATACTGCTGAAAGATGACATCGCTGGGGAAGAAATCAAACACGAAGGGATGCAGGTGGCTCACAGCTGTCAGCCTGTCTTCGAATACTACTACAGGTCCCTAGCACGCGCAAGAGAATGTCTCCCATACCATAATACTGCTCCCACCAACGTAGCGCGCTGCACGTTTCGACCTAACGTCCTCCTAGTGACGGCGTTTGTGGAGACGGCCATCGACCTAGTGTATCAAAAATGTAATTTACTCGAAGAGCCGATACACTTACATTGATCGATGATTGAATCCCGATGATCCCGTGCCCACTGCAGTCGTAATTGGTGATCTCGTTGTATTAACACGTAAACATGTAGTGGTAGTCTGCTCCGGAGCATTTTGCTCAAAAACGTGCGATGAACTGTGTGTTCCGAAACACTTGTGCGTGCACGAGCATTGTGCTCTTCCGGCAGAGCTGCCACACATAATCATTTATTGTACTTTACAGAGCAGACAAGCCTCCGAATCCCACGGTCTGTGAAGAGTCGTTGACGTACAACCTTTTTTAGGTGCCTACAGGTAGTTCCACTGTCCTACCTCCTTGTGTAGGTACTCACGACAGTAGCACGTGAACATTCGCCCAGCTTCGCCGTTTTCGAGATACTTGTTCACAGGCAATCCGTAATATTAATCTGCCCTTCGTCAAAGTTGCTTATCTCGGTGGATTTTCCCATTTGCACTTAGTGCCTTGGTAAGGTCGTGTCGGCTCCGCTTACATACTTCGTTCCTGCGCACGTGCTCGCAAAGTCACCAGGTGACATCCAATTCGCGGTACGCAGTGGTCATAATGTTTTGGCTTATCAGCGTATTTTGTTAATGAATATCACATCAGAGAGTTCAATTGAAGAGAAATGGACAACTCTGAGAGGAACAATGACGTCTGTTCGGCTGGCAAATAAAGGCACCACTAACTTAACTGCGTGAAATACTTGTGTGAGATAAAAAATACGTCAACTGGTCGACGAAAGAAGGAAATACAAAAATGTTCATAAAATCAAAAGAATACAGAAATATGCTTTACTTAGAAAGAAATTAATATCAACTGCAGGGAAGCTAACGCCAAATGGTTGCAGAATAATTTGGAGGAATCGGAAAGGAAATGGCTGTTGAAAGGACAGATTCAGTATTTTAAAAAATTGCTGAATTTAAAAGTTAGGGCGTCAATATTAAGGAATTCCACTGTTAAACGCAGAAGACATAGCGGATAGAGGGAAGGAGTACACTGAGGATCTGTATGAGGAGAAGGAACCGTCTGCTGACACAACAGATGAAGAAATGGACGTTGATTTGGAAAACATTAAGTATCCCTTATTAGTCAGTGTTTTGCAGATCTTCTGAAGACTTTCGAATGAACGAGATCGAAGGGAAATCCATCACTCTTCCAGAATTTATTTAATCTTTGGGGGAAAGCGGCAATAAATCGAAGATCGAACTTGATGTGTAGAATCCATGTGACCAACATACTTTTGGAGGAACACCTTCCACACCATTCCGAAGATATTAAAGACTTATAATTTTTTTGTGGTAAGCTTCGATGGGACCAAACTACTGAGGTCATCAGTCCCTAGGCTTACACACTAATTAAGCTAACTTAAACTAACTTACGCTAAGAACACCACACACACCCGTGCCCGAGGGAGGACTCGAACCTCCGACGGGGTAAGCCGCAAACATATATACGAGAACTATCGTATAACAAAGTAAACAGACTGTGCATATTTCTGACAAGAATAATACACAGAAAGAAGGAAAAGAAAATTCAGAATCCGTTTGACGACCATTAATTTGGTTTTACTACGGCTATAGGCTGTTCTGACGTTACGTGTGATAATAAATGGTATAGGCAACGTGACATTCTGTAACCATGTTTCACATCAACTATCCGTAGAAACCATCTCACGTACACACCTTCTATAACTGGTGTGTATAGTAGGCGAAACGTTCCCCACATGATAAAAATAACTCTTGTTATCACGCAGCCTGTCCATCATTTGCGTCCACCTCTGATTGGGCTCTTCAGTACAGTACGGGCCAAACACGCTTAAAGTGTCAGTCAGCACGTCTTCGGATGTACAATGACGCCTCCACTATACTATCTATCCTCTACGAACGCTTCTACTTTACCGGTAGACTGTTCTGTTCATCACATCGTCTGTGATTCTATTCTTCGTTTATCTATAATTAACTCAGACAAATTATAATCTATTTGACGTGTTTATAATTCATCTTAAGAGCATTCGTAATTTGACGAAAGAAATCAAGCAAAGAATTGTTTCAGAGGAGAAGAGCTTTTTTTTTAAATTTCTATATTAACGCAAACATTTAAATTTCCACAATATCTTAGATTACTCGAGCCGATCAGTAGATGGCACACCATTCGTGCGATGATTAATAAGCCGTAATTCTCGAGAGATAATGAGTGCCAAGCAAAAGAGGATGGGAACCTATTTATTTACATACAATCTTCTTGCTGCACGGCTCTCATAAGCATCTAGCTACAACGATTGAGATATCTGACAGAAATTTTAAACTTTATTATAGTAACCACCACGTGGAACGTCAATCATTGAGGCTGATTTCAGAATAACAAATAATAACTTTTTAGCAGTCCAAATATATTTCCTTGTATCCAAACGTCGCAGAGAAAAAAAGAGAGGCAGTTCATTAGTAACATGGATTATGCAGATATTAAACCGATGTTACTTATAAGTAGTGCCAACATTTGTAATTTTTTCTGTTGCGTGTCTTACTTCCGTCCTAACAGTTTCAGTTATATCGAACGGTATATTCCCATTACTGTTAGGAAAATACCCTTCCATTACCACACCTGTTAATTGCTCATTACGTAGTGTATTGTATATATTCGTAAAAATATTAATATCAAAAGTAACCTACCTTGCTTCACAGAGATAGGTATAGTACAATGAATATGAAATTATTCTCTCTCCCACAAAACATTGGACTGTTAACCATTTAACAAAAAAGGAATCAAATAATCCTGATTTCCGCAAGAAACTACTCATTCATCACAATACACAGTTTTCCTGGTTCATTACAAGTGCTTCAACCATTCGGTCGTTCAGTTGCAAATCGTACTTTTGTTTTCTCTTCATTCGCAATTAATACTACTTATTTCGGTCATTTAGAGTAATTCGTCGTCTCTTGAAATTAGTCTACAGGTAATACCAAAATAGTAGCAATAAAATAAGATTTAACTGTCGTTCATTAGCATCATGCTGGGTCTCACTAAAAAAAAAATTGGCCTCCATCATGTTTCCACTTTTCCTATCATACTTAACAGTGGTTGATTAGAAATACTTCCAGTTTCAAAAGGCTGCTATTGCGGTCTTCGAGTGTGCGACTGCTCTTCCTGCACATTACCTCAGTATTGTCTCTATTTCTAACTCTATTTTTCTTTTTTCTCAGTTATTTTATTTACGTATCTCTGCCTCCCAAGTAATACAGCTGTTATTTGATCACGAAGAATAAACATTACGTGTGGTCTTTTGTTCCGTGTATGCAGTCAGTATTTTGTCGTGTATTCAGTTTTTTTTTGTCATCCCTGGGTTACTTTCATATTTCGTTTTCTCCGTCTTTATCAGATATTGTGTTCCATAGACTGACTGTGACCTTTCATACGTCCTTCATTTTCCTGAATTTTCATTATTATTTGAGTGGCAACTCTATATAATGCTTTATACCGCGAAATTAAAATGTAGGATAGAGTTTAAGATCCCATCAATGCTAATATCTGTACAGACAGTGTATTCACTCCGAACGTCTATGGGTGAGGGAGGAAGTAACCTGAGCTTATTTAAGCAGTTATCTGGCGCTCCCTGAAGTAGTTTCGGGAAAGTTCAACAAGTTGGTGCCCATTGCACGAACCTCTGCGCTTCAAGTCCAGACACCACCTTCTAGCCTCACAGAAACTAATACAGTAATGTCTATTTTTCGCAAGTGACGAGCACGCTTTTTCTCTGTCGTAATTCTGAGAAAAACGTTTTTTTCCAGCTATTAGCAACCGTATGTGAGTTTTCAGAAGGGTTTCTACTATCATTCAGGGTTTCTACTATCATTTTACGTTCTGATCTTTCGAGCCAGCCTGTGCGCATCAGCGTGATTAAATACAAAGGAACCTCGAGAATTTAATCTTTAGAATAGTCAGTCTGAAACGAATTAATTTAGTCGTATGCTTCAAGGGTACAATAGTTTCATTGAGCTGAGCGCCAGTTTGGTTGCCACAATTAAAACATTCAATAGGCTTCATATAGTTCTGAGGGAGAATATTTTAGGTTTGGGATACGGAAACATGAAATAACAGGGAATACAGCATTAATGTTGCCAGTCTTATGTTTAAGGATGATAAAAACAAATTCATAATTTTAGCTACAGTAAGCTGTCTCGTAATGTTGTTTATAATGTGTTATGCCATTACCTCATGACATATGCTTATTTGCGACTCGCCTAATCGGACTACTTGTGCGTCCTTGAACAGCGGTTACTCGAGGCTTCTATCTCTAACTGTCATCTGCCAATTCCTGAAAAGGAATCATAGTTTGCGGTCTAATTCTCCCCATTAGATTCGCAGAAAATTGTGTTAATGTAATCATCTATATTTAGTCACGATTATCCAGTTACTAGCAAATACGGCTTGTCAACATACTGTGTGGAAGTGAATGGTTAGTCAATAAATATGAATAGCCAAATTCATGTCACTATAATTTAATATATGTTAGACGTTTCTTTGTATCAGATCGCATTTAGATAATGCACAGATACAGATATGAGTTCTTTTTTCTTTACCTGCTTTGATTTTTGCTGATAGTGCTGGTCAGCTGTGGTGGTTCTTGAACTGAAAATATGATGGTATAAATTATTTGTAACTTAAAAGAATGAAAATGCTACAATTATGTAAGAAACATTCAACAATTTGTTCATATTTGAGCTAGAGACAGTAACCACGTAAAAGTGAACATTTTGAGTGCGGAGCTATTTACATTTCTTTCTAGATGCGCACACCATAAAGTAGACGGATTTAACTTATCACACCAGTACAACACTACACTGCACGTACCATAAACGCACTCATATTTGGCGACGCCAGCATAATCGCAAAAGCACGTTCAAATTTACAACCTTCATATGTTACCACTGTCATGTCAAAAAAACTGAGTCAGCTTCCACCCATAATGAATGAGGTATCGTGCTCTACAAAATGGGAAGGGTTAATATTAATCGTCATAAATATTGGAAAGTCATTTATAATTCGGTTTTTTACGAACCTGTACTGTGCGTTATTGAAAGCATAACTGTTGGTCTCTGATTCTCTGTGTCAGCTAAACAGCTGGAAATTAATTTAAGATTTTGAGCATTCTGTAAGGCACGAAGCCAGAACCTGTTTGGAAGACTACGTTCTTAAAAGCTGCTCACAAGTGGTTAGCGCAGAGATTTTCGTCGCCGTCTGCAGCTAAACACATGTCGATCAATGAGAAGCTACTTACTTGTGGTTGCCCTTCTCCACAGTGAAGGCAGCTTGTCGTCCCAATTTCGTTGAGATAGAGAGCCTGTACCATTCGTAGCTGACACGCAATAATTAACATATCTGTTTTAGTTGTGAATGACGGTGGTATAGTTTGCCTAAAGGACTCTTTAAGGTTCTGTTACTAGTAATGGTAGATAAATTTATATTAGAACGGTACGTCTGCATCTACATGGATACTCTGCAAATTACATTTAAGTACCTGCATTCATCGTAACGTCTTCACAATTCTCTATTATTCCAATCTCGTATAGGGCGCGGAAAAAGCGAACACCTATATCTTTCCGTACGAGGTCTGATTTCCCTTATTTTATTATGGTGATCGTTTCTCCCTGTGTAAGTCAGCGTCAACAAAATATTTTCGCATTTGGAGGAGAAAGTTGGTGACTGAAATTTCGTGAGGAGATTCCTCTGCAACGAAAAATGCCTTTGTTTTAAAGACGTCCACCCCAAATCCTGTATCATTTCAGTGACACCCTCTCCCCTACTTCGCGTTAATACAAAACGTGCTGCCCTTCATTGAACTTTTTCGATGTACTTCGCAAGTCCTATCTGGTAAGGATACCTCCGCGTGCAGCAGTATTCTGAAAGTGGACGGACAAGCGTAGTGTAGGCAGTCTCCTTAGTAGATCTGTTACATTTTATAAGTGTCCCACCAATAAAACGGAGTCTTTGGTTAGCCTTCCCCTCAATATTTTCTATGCGTTCTTTCGAATTTAAGTTGTTTCTAATTGTAATTCCTAGGTATTTAGTTGAATTTACGGCCTTTAGTGTTGACTGATTTATCGTGTAACCGAAGCTTAACGGATTCCTTTTACCACTCATGTGGATGACCTCAGACATTTCGTTATTTAGGGTCATTTGCCAATTTTCACACCATGAAGATATCTTTTCAAAATCGTTTTGAAATTTGTTTTGATCTTCTGATGACTTTATTAAGCGATAAACGACAGCGTCATCTGCAAACAACCGAAGACGGCTGATCAGATTGTCTCCTAAATCATTTATATAGATAAGGAACAGCAGAGGGCCTGTAACTCTACCTTGGGGAACGCCAGAAATCACTTGTATTTTACTCGATGACTTTCTGTCAGTTGCGCGAACTGTAACCTCTCTGGCAGGAAATCGAATTCAGTCACGTAAATGAGACGATATTCCTTAAGCACCCAATTTTACAAGAAGCCGCTTGTGTGTAACAGTGTCAGAAGCCTTCTCGAAATCTAGAAATACGAAATCAATCTGAAATCCCTTGCCAATAGCCAATAGCACTCAACGCTTCGTCTGAGTAAACAGCTAGACGTGTTTCACAGCAACGATGTTTTCTAAATCCATATTGACTGTTTGTCAATAGACCGTTTTTTTCGAAGTAGTTCATTAACTGCGAACGCAATATATGTTCCAGAATTATGCATATCGATTTGTGGATTACTCCTACTACCTTTCTTGAATATTGGTGTGATCTGTGCAACTTTCCCCTTCTTCGGGTACGTATCCTTCGTCGAGCGAACGGTTATATATGATTGTTAAGTATGGAGCTATTGTATCAGCATAGTCTGAAAGGAACCTGACTGGTATGGAATCTGGACCGGAAGACTTGCTTTTGTTAAGTGACTGAAGATGCTTCACTACCTGATTGGTATACAATCTGGACCGGAAGAGTTGCTTTTGTTAAGTGACTGAAGATGCTTCACTACTCCGAGGATATCTACTTCAATGTCATTATGTTGCCAGCTGTTCTTGATTCGGATTCAGTAAGATTTACTTCATCTTCTTTAGTGAAGGAATTTCGGAAGGTTGTGTTTAGTAAATCTGCTTTGGCAGCACTGTCTTCGATAGTATCCCCATTGCTATCACGCAGAGATGGCACTGATTGTGTCTTGCCGCTTGCATACTTCACATACGACCAGGATCTCTTTGGATTTTCTGCCAGGTTTCGAGACATAGTTTCATTGTGGAAACTATTCTAAGGATCTCGCATTGAAGTCCGCGCTCAGTTTCGTTCTTCTTTAAAAGATCGCCAATCTAAGTGAATTTTTATCTTCTGTTTTGAATATGTGTATTTTTCGTTTATTTTTGGAGGCTTAGGAGGTTAGAATATTCAGTCTCACTACGACGATCCTGTGTTCACTAATCCCTGTATCCGTTTTGATGCTCATTATTAGCTCTGGATTATTTGTTGCTAAGAGGCCAAATGTATTTTCACAACTCTATTCGCATGGGCTATTGAACTAACTGCTCGAAATAATTTACAGAGAATGCGTTCAGCATAATTTCTGATGATGTTTAATGCGTAGCTCCGGAATTAAACATGTATTTTCACCACTAATCATACATAATTGTATTAGTCGCGTACCTGTTTGAAATCAAACCCAAGTTTTCTTTGAACCTTTGAGCAATTGTATCATGTGAATTGGGAAGTCGGTAAAAGGATCAAATTATTATTTTATTCCGGTTGCCAAGAATGACCTCTGCCCATAGTAGCTCACAGGAGTCTGAAAAATTAGTATTCGTGTGACTTAATATTTTATCGCATAAAACGGTCGTCATTCCTTAAGGGTACGCGACGTTTCAAAATAATAAGTTAAAAAGGAGAAATTTTTTCTTTTTCGAAGAAGGGATAATGATCTGGAACATGATAAACAATGCGAAAAGAGCTTTCAAACTTCATAATTTCAGTAATGGAGTACTGTGCTTCAAGGACGCAGAGTTTTTGATCAGTTCGTATCTTACTACAACATTATTCGTTAATAAACTGAAGTAAGTGAAATTTAGACTGAATAATTTGGATTAAGTCGTCTCATAATAATACAATCATCATTGTGTATTCGAATTTGCAGACATAGTAACGCTGTTACAACATCGTTACAACGATAAACATAAACACCCAGACTTTTTCACACAATACTCATCACATGAAATATTATACAGATAGAAAGCAAATATTCCCCACACGAAAGTAAACAATAATGTTGAAAGGCTATGAAGTTAGAAAATAATCTTAATTATCAATGTCAAAAATTTTCATTTAAAATATAACAGATAATGCAACATTGGTATATAAAATATCAGGGGCTGGATGCTTATGTATACGAGTATATGTGATTCAAGGTAAATGAAAACATGAGTTAATTACCCCTTCAGCATGAATTAACGCAATTAATATTGTCATCGGTCGGTATCCCAATACCCGTAATGAAAGCAGATACGTTGCCTCGGTACGATGGAGATGATCTGCAGGTGACCATGAACTCTCGCTGGCATTGTCCACATGTAACACCGCACAACGCCCACACTTGATGCTATTTGGCTCGAGTCTGCTAGCCGACGAACATTGATGCTGCATCCATTGAGCCGATTTTATGCCAATTACACGCGCTGTTAATTCTTCATTTGAGCTCTACCGCAAGCATGATTAGCACTTCGGCACCTACCTACCACGTACATTCAGTCCGCTTATCGGGTAACAACTCCTCCTACCCACTTCGCGCTCTCATCTCACTCCCCCAACCAAGATGCTTCTCCTACCTCAGGCTTTTAGTCTCACAAGTCACTACTGCACCTAGCCCCTGAACAGAATCAACGATATGTCGGTGTTCTTATATATTACTCTTGGAATAATGATCTTAACAAATTAAAAAAGTGTAAAAATAAACATGAATAGAGAAATTACTCTAATGTTTTAATTTCAACAAATTCGACTTTTCAGAATAGACAAGAGAAATAGGAAAAGTCATATGCCTTGTGAGTGTGTGTAATATTGTGCTGTACTTGTTAGAAGTAGAAGAGCAATCGTTGTACACGAGTTTTGAATCAGCTCGACCGGTATTGGCGGAAAGATACGGAGATCACGCTGGGAGAACATAATCTTGCAGAAGAGACTCGGTCGTATTGTTTTTACACCAACGTTTGCCTAATACAATTTAGGGTAGTCGCGTCATCTTTTATATCGTCATAAGGACGGCACTTCAACATGGACATATTTACATAGAAGCACAGTCAAAGTTACATGTAGAGTTCTAACCAGCTAGCGATAGAATACCTATTAAATGGATAAGCTTTACCTGAAAGTGTGATTCCTATAAAATCGAAATAGTATTTCTCTCATTTTTCCGGCTAAACAGAGAATGGGGAGAATGAGTACCGTCAGAAACACCGCCAACTGGCTGTTTGCTTTAGTGACTAAGACCGAGCTGTTTACTTAAGGTGATAATAAACTTGGTTCGTTAGCCTAAAATGGTACATGTTTGCATTGCCCAGAAAATAGGTATGAGCTAGAGAGAGAGACGGTTAACGTACAATATGTACAAGAACTAAGGAAAATAGATAAGGATGGGGAACGTTACAGTTATATTCGCTACATATTATCCTTAGAACAGCAACCAATACACTACAGAAAAAGTATATGTTTGAGTCTACAGCCGCAGTTTATTTAGTTAGGCTAAATGGTTCAGATGGCTCTAAGCACTATGGGACTTAGCATCTGAGGTCATCAGTCCCCTAGAACTTAGAACTACTTAAACCTATCTAACCTAAGGACATCACACACATCCACGCCCGAGGCAGGATTCGAATCTGCGACCGCAGTAGCAGTGCGGTTCCAGACTGAAGCGCCTAGATCCGCCCGGCCACAGCGGCCGGCAAATTTAGTTTGCTACTGGCTACCGGTTTCGGCACACGGTACCATCCTCAGGTCATCCCCTGGCACGCAGTCGACACACTTGCTTCCCATGTAAATGTTTCAAATACTAAATAAATAAGTCTTTGGGTACTAGTGCTCAGACTGAAAAGGATTAAAGACGAGGTCGCGCTCTTTCTCTGCTGCTATTCACTGAAGAAGCAATGACGGAAATAAAAGTCCGATTCAGGAATCTTATTGAAATTCAGGGTAAAAGGATATTGATGATAAGGTCCGCTGATGAAATTTTTATCCACACAGCATGTGAGGAATAATTACGGGGCCTGTGGAACGGAATGAACACTCTCATGTGCACAGAATATTGACTGAAAGTAAACAAAACAAACACAAAAATAACGAGGAGTATGAAAGTGAGATTGACCATAAAATTAACATTTAAGGAGACAAAGTGAAGGAATTTTACGAGGATTAAAGCAAAATAACACATGACTGACGAAATAAGGGGGACATAGAAAGCGGGTTAACACAAGCAAAGAGGCCATTCTTGCCCAAAAAAGGTCTACTGATATTAAACATCAGACTGAATTTGAAGACGAGATTTCTGAAAATGTACATTTGGAGCACTTATTCTATGGAAGCAATTTATGAGCAATAGCAACCGAAAAAGGAGAGAAGAGAATCGAAGCGTTTGAATTGCTGTCCTATGGAATGATGGTGACAATGAATTGGGCTGAAATCATAATAAATGAAAAACTTCTCCAAAGAATCAGCGAGGAAATTTGCACTAGTGGCTAGCTGCTTGTCTTAAGAAGCATTGTGCTTACAAATTTAGTGATTATCAGCAAGGGCATATAAGGAAATGTTAGTCATAGGAGTTCTACGGTGTCTCTGAACCTTGAGGAAGACTAAAGCTGTTAATGGATGGTAGACTCTAGATCACTTTTGATATTGCCTTCTTCCGATGTGGCAATGCCCTGCACCACATGTCACCTGCCAAGAATGCCTCGATGTCATCGAGTTAATAGATTTTTAAATTCTAAGAATAATGAGGTGCGGCTGTATGGTAAGATTCTTAGTAACAACGTGTGGAAGAGCCCAGAGGGAATCACTAGAATATATGAAGAGATTTCAATAATTTGTGCAAGACATTTCTTGTCTTGGCCTATGTCACCTGAAAAATGTGGAATTTGTTGTGGGACGTCGTGGAATATTGCCGCTTCAGCCCCTATTGTTTTATGAATTTCTGATAGGTGGCGGTTCTATACACAGCCTTCAGAATGGCTTCTGTAACGGAAGTGCGTTCCAAGAAGAAAGCTGTCATTGGTTGTCTTTGGCGGAAAATCAGAGCATCACAGATATTCACAGGCGCTTGCAGTATGTCCACAGCGACCTGGCAGTGAACAAAAGCACGGTGAGTCGCTGTTCAAGGCGTCTGTCACCATCGGAGCGTGGGCGCGCAAGTCTGTCCGATTGCCCGCGGACCGGCCAGCTGCACACAGTTGTGATTCCTGCCCATTTGGAATGTGCGGACACTCTCATTCTATGTGAGTGACGGATCATGGTCAAACACCTCACTTATCAACTAGACGGCTCTATTGACATGCGTCCACCTTTTGGGGTATTCAAAGGTGTGTTTCCGCTGGGTTTCTCGTCGCCTAAGACGAAGGACCGTCTGTGCGGCATTGTTTGCGCGTTATGCGGCCGATTGTGAAATTTTGTGTCGAACAACGTCACAGGCGATGAACTATAGGTTTACCACTTCGAAGAGGAAGCAAAACAGCATCCTTGTATGGCGCCTTCCACACTATCTCTCTTCCGAAAAAAAAAGAGTCAAAGCCGCACCCTCAGAAGGTAAATTCATGTCGAGAGTGATGACGACGGTCTTCTGAGACTCCGAAGTCGTTATCTAGTTTTTTATCTTCCTACAAGGTGCAAAGATCTACTCGGCGTGTTTTTCGTCATACAAATGCAAACGAACTTCTCCTTCTCCACGACAACTCAAGGACTCACACAAGTCACAAAACTTCATTGGACTGTTTCTTTCTCAGCCACTCTACAGCCCGGATCCCTACTTTCACACATTGGCTGTAGATTCCTTGTGCTGTAGGGTGGTGTGGTATCTAGCTCTATTTAAAAGATCAGGGGACCATTATACACAAGAGACATATACACTGATAGTGGGATGCAAATGGAGTGGTCGGGTGGTTTCTAGGATAGGGGGTCTCGAGGAAAATAAATTGGGCTTCAATCCCAACGATTCATGTTAAATGCAGGACAAGGATAGACCTAGGAGTCATAGATATTATAGTGGAAAATTGTCGCAGCTGTGTTGGAAAAGAGATAGATCCTGAAGTGCTAATAGAAAGCCATGAAACTCAAATTTTGTAGATATTGAGAGCAATCATGAAAAAGAAGTTATTCGTTGTGGTAAGACTTTTTCACTAAATTTCGATCTCCAACTTACCCCACTGAAAGTGAAAATACTTGGTTGATCCCCAACTGCACAAAAGAAATTATCATCGCAATAAAATAAGAGAACAGAGCTCGTTCGAAAACATTTCAGTGTCGGTTTTCCACACAATTTTCGAGAATGGAACGGTTGAGAAATGTTGTGTAAATGGTTCTTTGAGCCCTCTGCCAGGCACTTACATGTAAACTGCAGTCCACACACAGTCAGAATATTTCTAAGTGTCAGAACCTAGTAGAACTGCAGAATTTCTCCAAGTCCGTGCACGTCGAAGTTTCACCA
Source organism: Schistocerca nitens (assembly GCF_023898315.1). Lineage (NCBI taxonomy): Eukaryota > Metazoa > Arthropoda > Insecta > Orthoptera > Acrididae > Schistocerca > Schistocerca nitens. Next base: position 669,945,811 of record NC_064614.1, on the reverse strand, counting down.
CTCACTTCCTGGCACTCACTATAAAGACCGCGTGCAACATAGGCCAGCAAAAGAGTTCCTGCACTAGTTCCCTGCACCTTACCTGCAACTGTCAATGAATGGTCTTGACAGGAAGTTCGTCGATATCGACACTAAATTGGTAATAAATCACGTTGCACTCCCCACTGATATTAGTCTCTCTCAAACGAAGTAGCAAACTATACCACCTTGTTTTATTATCCCTGTGGCACGTAGCAATGTCTAAACTCATGCAATCTTGAGATAAGTGTTATACTTGTTTCACATTCTCGTAGAAGTAACAATTGCTATGTTCCGTTTCCATACTAATTAAACAGATAATCATTGCTCACAGACACCTTTTTATTTACGTTTGTGAGTTAACGAGCATTTCACTCTCATTTAATTATGTGGCTCAAAGGTCAGCCTATAGGAATTGTGAAACGAATCCTGTCGTCCAGGACCGTGTGCCACAAAGGGCGCAGATTCACCATGAGATTGGGAAACTCACAGGGCAGCATAGCATTAGTCTCGAAAACTGTTGATGAATTTGGGTATATCGGCGGATGATGGTGAACTATTTTTGAAGGAAGGTAGTAATAATGTTTTATGTGCTGAAGTTACGAAAGTTTAAGCTGCTGATATTGATGCTTCAGAGTAAGGAATCTGTGTGTATCTTTCTACTAATGGAGGTGAAACCGAATGTCTGGATGGATCTGTGGATCTTGAATGTTTGTTTGAGAATGAATATGGATCTGAATTTGATGTGCGGTCTGAAATTAATGTGGTGCAGGAACGTGTAGGAGAGGAAAAGGTATTATGCTCAGTTTTAAATCAAAATCCAGCGGAATTTTATGCTACTGTTGATTCTGAAATTGCACGACGATGTAGCTGTAATTTATGTGATGTAATGGAAGAGAATGGTGAAACTATGATCGGTTCTTATATTGGTGATTTGTCGACGGAGGTAAATGAGATTTTATGTAGTGAGTTGTATGATGTACCAGTGGCTATTGAAAGTGCTGTTTGTGAAGGTGTTTGTGATGACATGGAAGTAAAATGTAATGCTTTATTTCATGATACTGATGTTGTAGCTACTAATGTCAATAATTTTAAGGGAGATTACAGTGAGTTTGATTCTAATATAGAAAGTGATATTTGGACAGAATGGCATCTTAAGGAGGAATGTGATTTTACTGTGATTGGCGATGGTGCGACAGATCATTACAATCGTTATTACCTTATTTGTGGACCTGAGAAAGTTTCAGATAGCGAGACGAGTTTGAGCCAAGACATTTATACGAAGAGGAACCGCATGTAAGCCCAAGAATCTTTTGGGATGTTAGCTCGCATGTTGTACTATCAACATTTTCCTCCACAAAAGGATGGTGATTCATAAATACGACGATGTTACAACCATAAATCTCAAAAATAATCCAGCGCACCTTTTCGTGAAATGACTGAATTATTCGAACACTTTTCTCCTAGAAACCAACGTTAACACTTTCAACTCTTGCTCTTTCTAGCAAATCCTCCTCATTATTCATCGGTGGCGCGGCTGCACGTGATAGCTCCTTGCGGAAAGTCAGCAACGACTCGACTACACAAACGAAGATGGCACATGACCACTAGCGATTAGGCATTGTTGACATTATATCACAACACAGTCCTCTGAACATGGATAAGGTGCGCTCAGCTTCGAAAGTTCCAGAAGCCAGGTGTAACTACTGACTAAAATATCGATATACTACAACGACAAAGCAGTACTGCTCAGGATCTTCGATGTTAAACACCATGAAGACCTGACAGCTATGAAACTCAGTGTCACCATAAGGAAGATGAACACAGATACTTCTGTACTTCGGTGGGATTGTCTGTGATAGGGCAGTGGATCCATTGAGATGGAACTGTGCTATTCATGATGTCGATCACTCGATTGCGGAGTTTTTCCAGCACTTTGCATCCAACTTAGCAGTTGCTGAATCAGTCCACACACTCGCTTTTCTAAGATCACATACTGTAGTTTCACAAAAAGAGAGTTGTACCTAAAGTGAAGCAAAGGCTTGATAGAATAGCCTTTTGCTGAAAGTTTTGTATTGTTACATACAAGATGAAGGCTGAGAAATGTCATAGGTTCAAGGTTAATGGCAGCACAACACGCTCTTTCGGAACAATTACAGAAGTTTTATAAATTGTAGAGTGCAGCAGTCAGTAGTCCTTTCTTTAGTTTTTATTGGGCAAATCCTGATTTCGGCTATTGGCTAGCCATTCTCAACGCACTATTTTCTATTCTCGATGCACGTAAGTCCCTGTTGTTTCGGCGTCAGTCATGCAGATAGGTACGCTTGGAAGCAGATCGATCATAGCTCTAGCTCTAGTGATATGAGTCATTAATTACGAGTGTTGGTTTTTTCAAGAAAATTTCGAAGTGTAATTAGAAGTGTGATGAATTTTATCCATCAGTTGTGATAGCATGTATTGACTTCAGTTACCTGGGCTGCAGGGTAGTTTTCGAGCAGATGTCTGTGCCAAGCTCTGACGGCAAACAACGATAGATACTGTTACTGCAGGTAATACACTTTTTAAACTCCTCTCTGTCCAACACCAGTATCTCGTCAGTTGAACACATTTCCAGCCAAACAGAATAAAGATAATACCTTACACCTCCACCTTTCTCCCGTTAGCTCGTAAGTGATGGATAGAAGTTGAGTGTGTCTGTCTCTAGTTTTGAGTGGTACTGCGAACTTTTTCGCCAGCAGTTGTATGGTATCGTCAGTTTTTGAGATATATTGCGATTTTAGGCCGTCCTTGTGTAGCACTACACATGCAATTGTGTTATTGGGATTGATCTCTATGATTAGTTAATTATGTAACTAGGCACTATATTTACTTCATTTTCCCAACCAAAATAAATAAAGTACACTATCCTAACTGTCCTTTTCTGCTTTTGGACAGTTTCCCTGTGTTGGGGGTGCACTTGGGCTTTCCATCCAGTAGAAACAGGATTAGAGTCCCAGAAAGAGCACCGCTGTTTTTAATTCCCCGTCAGTTCCCGGGTGGTGGGTGGGGTGGGACGTCGGCACAGCTCTGAGACAAAGAAATTCCTACCAAAGTTCTAAATTCCAGCAAAAATTCAAGATTTCCGTCAAAATTCGAAATTCCCGCCAAAAATTCCAATTTCCTGCTATTAGGATAGGTTGGACGAAATGAAGGGGTGGAGGGATGGGGAGGGGGAGGCTAGGGCCCATGTGCAGGCTGAGAAAAACACATGACGTCATATGGGTGTGGTCTGGGATGGAGGTGGTGAGGGGGGAATTAATTGATCAATTTAATTAATTTGCATATCAATTTGATATCAAAATTGCTCTCATGCCGCCATCTCCCTACTACTGTTATTCATAACTGATTTTAAATCATTACTATCTGAACTCTGTTCCTGTCGATAAAAACATTTTTGCCAGTTAATAAAATCAGTGACTGCCAGCAGTAGGTCGTCTTCTTTTATATTAATCACTTCTTTTTTCAAGGGTCTGTTTTGCATTTGTCTCTGTACTTTATTTGGGTACTCATTGAGACAGGCCGGGTGCAGTGGCTCCCACTGACAGCTGCAGCCCTCTTTTCAGAAGAGTGTGCGGGGATGAGACGAGGTGGCTGCTCACGGCTGGTAGTGGCCAGGGATCCTGCCATTTTCAGTGCTGGGCTCTGCGAGTCACCATCCCGCGGTGTTTCACATAAAGCGCTTTGCACAACACGGGGTCCGAGATTATAGTCACTGAAATCGTATAATGTAGCGTGACGAACACCTGCAGATGCAGAAAGCCTCAGTTTTTATAAGCAGTGCTATCTGGCCAAAACACACTTCAAAGGAACCTTGTTTTGTGCCGCCTTCCAAGAACGCTGGGCGAGGGGAAGTCAATGACAGATAAAGATCTCAGTGTTCCTTGTGAAGCGTCAGACCTGCATTGTGGACATGGATTCTTTTCTGTTCGTAATGCGACGATACGACTTCTCAGCGCTGCTTTTCGTGGTGTGAATAGCTTCTGCCTTAGAAAGTTGTAAGGGGGTTCCCCTACGGCTAGTTTTACAGAATAGCAAAGTAGGAAAAGTCAGGACGCCAGTTTCCGAGAAATACGGAGGTGGAGGCGAGCGTGTTGATTGAAGTAGCAGGCTTAGCTGAAGAGTGGGAGAGTAACTCAGAATTACTTAAGAATTGCGTGCATGGGTGTTTAACGACTGGTTTTGCTACAAGAGGGGAGGTTTATCTTGTTGACAAAATTGTGATTGGGCAGCATTTTACAGAGCTTTTCCTTTGGCGCTTGGGGATTTCGGAGACTTGTAGAGAGTAAAAAGGAGTCTGTGTCAGAGGAGCACATACGTCAACCTAGGACATGCCCGAGTAGACTTCTTCTAGGGAACATCAACAGAACACCTGCTCTAGTGACTTTATCTGGAGTACCGATATGGAGGCGACATGTTGCAGTCTGCATCAGATCACCCTGCTCGCTACGCACCATACATCTCAATGAATATGGCGAGACAGTGCATTCTTTGCTAGCAGAGTACGAGAATTACCGAGCATTTGTTGGTGCGTTGTTAGGATTGGTTTCATCTCGCGGATGTCATACATTCCTCCAGTGACTGAAGGTTCTTTCACGTTTCAATCAACAATGTCAGTCTGGCGAATTCAGGCAATCACTCCACTGTGGATTTATCTTCCCATAATTCATGCGTATCTAATGGTCTTTTCCTATTCACCTTAACTATCCAGTCTTTGTCGTGATACATTAGTTTACTCCCATGTCAACAATAGTCAGTTTTATTATTCTCTGCGTTTTCGTATCGAACAGACCTTGTAATAATTTGTTATTCGTGTAAATCAGCAGGTAACTTTGTATGATACCGATCTTCTACTACCTCACCAAATGCACCACAATAACATGTATCTATGAATCTTTATGAGTACATTTCCCCTATATGATTACTGCAGCCGGCCGGAGTGGCCGAGCGGTTCAAGACGCTACAGTCTGGAACCGCGCGACCGCTACGGTCGCAGGTTCGAACCCTGCCTCGGGAATGGATGTGTGTGATGTCCTTAGGTTAGTTAGGTTTAAGTAGTTCTAAGTTCTAGGGGACTGATGACATGAGAAGTTAAGTCCCATAGTGCTCAGAGCCATTTGAACCATTTGATTACTGCACTGGGGTTTCATCCTACTAAAGTTCCCTGTTGTTCTCCAAGAAACGCGTTACACAGATGATGACCATTCCCCGTCTTTCTGAGAATGCCGTGCATTCTGTCACAATGATGGAAAACTGCAGTTGCCAAAGTAAAATCTAACTTTGACTTTACCTGTTAATTGCTAACAGTCACCAATAACGATCGCAAATTGCTCTAGAATATGGGGCAGTGTTCCCATAACACATGCTTTTATTTGGAAATGTGAGTGAATGGTCTGTTTGACTATGTGGAGGACTGAGCTCGAGACCAGCATATACATGTATAGTGAGTACTTCATATGTCAGCGGTCAGCAGAAACCTTACGTCTTGGGAAAAGTAGCGCCGCTTTCTCACATTCCTGGCGAAACAACTAACAGTTACTCAGCGGCCTGCATGGGGAGGGTGATATAGTGGCGACTTGGGCGATGCTGTGCCGGATCATGGCATGGACAGGAGGTGGATGTCTTGTTGTTAGCATCTTCTGGACTACTCAAAAGAGGGAGGTGATGTGTGGGCAGCTGGGCTGAAGAGTCCCCCCACCCCCCCAACAGCCCCCATCCTGATGTGTAGCAGTAATTTAAATAAATATATAAACAGTTTTTGATGTCTCTGAGCAGCAGAGTAGCAGTCATACAATAATTTTTAAATGAACACACCGCCACTTGACTGTTTTGTTATTTACTTAATTACGACCCAGGTTTCAGCCTTCTATGCCATTGTCAAGTGATTGAGTTTATGTCATTAACATGGACTGTAGGACATTACGCTCAAATAGGCCATAAGTTAAGAAAAATATTCGCTCCCTCACGAAATGCCAGATGTATAATCATCATCTTTTGACATCTGACATCTTGTAAAAAGACAATGACAATGACACAAACTCGATCACTTGAAAATGGCATAAAAGACCGAAAATTGTGTCGTAATTAAACAACAATATAGTCAAATGAAGGTGTGTTCGCCGGCCGCTGTGACCGAGCGTTTCTTCAGTCTTGAACCGCGCTGCTGCTACGGTCGCAGGTTCGAATCCTGCCTCAGGCATGGATGTGTGTGATATCCTTAGTTAGGTTTCAGTAGTTCTATGTCTATGGGACTGATGACCTCAGATGTTAAGTCCCATAGTGCTTAGAGACATTTCGAACCATTTTGGTGGTGCGTTTATTTAAAAAAATACATAAACGTTCCTGTCCTGTCCTGTCGCAGTGGCAGTGGCATTTGTTTAAACAGCACAACTCAACTGCCTACATTTAAGTGGCCTCTTGGCAGAAGTGAGCTGTGTCATCTTAAGAGTGGGGAATTTCCCACGATTTCAAACTTATGATAGAACTCTAAACTTTGCGCAAGTGACCTGGAAACCATGCAGGCTGGACCAGTATCACCAGGTCCGCCATGCTGGATCACCATCTTGGATTCTGATTTCATCAGGGCAGGCAGAATTGGTCGTCATAGGGGTCGAGAAAACACAGCACAGCAAATGGCCTCTGTCCAGCATCTTGAATCGCTGTCTTGAATTTTGTACTTACAAGGGGCAGGAAAAATTTAGATCCGTGTGTTACATATCTGGGGAAAACCCGTTTGAAGAATTGTCCTATGTCCGTATTTTGGATCTTGGATTCCAGGCAAGGCAAGGCAAGGCAGGGAGCGGAATAGGTCTGACCCATGTAGCTCAAACTGTGTGAACAAAAGCAGGTAGATGCCAGTTTCAGGTTTCCAGAATATCATGCCTGAGTGGGACAAAGAAAAAGCGATCTCTTAAGGATTTTCGAATACAGTGTGTGGGATTTTTGAGTAGTAACGATCATGTCAGTGATTTAGCATAGTGACCCAGGTAACCGAGTGTCAGTTCGCTGGCACGCATTGTCAGTGACCATTATTATAATTTTCTCGTTGATACGAGTTCTCATTAGCCTTGTGCATCCTGAAACCTTTTTCTTGCCTGAGAACTGATGCATGCAATTTTGTTATTTCTAGGATCACTTTGTTCCATTTCTTTTCTCCAAAGGTGAAAACAACTTTTTCCCGAGTTTGGGATTCACGATTTATGTGACACAAACTCCTATTTTGGATGAGCATCAAGACTTTCTTCTGTCAGCCAAGGACACCAAAGTATGAGAGGATCGTAATCATCAACGTTCCCACCTGTACTTGAAGAAGAAACCTGCTACAAATAAAACAATTCTACATGTAGTGAATATGTGTGTCAGCAGAGAGAGAGAGAGAGAGAGAGAGAGAGAGAGAGAGAGAGAGAGAGAGAATGATTGAGGTCATCCACGCACCATACGGATTTTGATAGGTGTGGCGTATAATATCAAATTCTAATCATCTCCCATGAAATTATCATTCACAACTTCAATAACCTGCTCTGCTGCGTAATTCTTAGCTATTGGTGTCGACGGGATGTTAAACATTAATCTCTTCCTTCTCCTTAGCTATTGCTACAGAATCCGCAGGCGCGGGAGAACTGTCAGTGATCAAATCTTTTTTCCTTTAAGTTTAAAAAACGAAATGAAGAGCAACTGCGAAGTTTTTTTGAAAATCTGCGTCAAAAGTGATAGTATAGATGTTTTGAGCAATCATTTTACTGGTAGAAAATTCTTGTTGAGTTTCAATTTTCAAATAAAATAATAAGTTTTCATGGAAAATCTCCGGAGACACGTGGTGAGATGCTGTTCATAGCTGTAGAGACCCTTGCAAAATGTGGGTAACAGGTATAGTAAGAGCCGTCTATATTGGATTTAAAACAGTTACCAGAGTCATGTACTCTGATAACACGAAAGAGAACAAATAGGATTGAGTGGTGATATGAAGTCAACAGAATGTTGCCATTGTAGGGCAGTTCATCAGATATGTGTCATTTAAAGCAATGCCAAAAAGATTAATAGGAATCTTCGGTCTGCCCTTACAGTCTATCATAGTAAGGACCAAAGTGGATGGCATCACTCGTTTCCTTGGCTGACCCTGGCATTCAAAACCGCACGTACGAGAGTCATCGGTACACACCCCTTGGATAAACATAAATTGAACTGTTGAAATACATTTAAATTTTATAATTAATACTTTTACATTGTGAGGAATAATATTAAATGAAACAAAATATACCAAGGTGGAAGTGGGTATCAAACCAAGCCAGCGAATTGACACTCAGTACTGTAGGCCACTGCGGTACACTATCACTGAGCTGCACTACTGAGTCGCCTCTTGTTGCTCAAAAATCCCTCAAACTCAAAAATCTCTAGAGAGCGTTTGCCCTTTTCCTATGGCCGCCACAGGCGAGATATTCTAGGAAAATGAAACTGGCTCTGAGGGATATTGGTGAACTCTGTCCCGCGACCTTCCCTTGTTACTGTAAGTGGACTGGCAGAACGTGGACTGGCCAGTATCCTCAGCTTAGCCATCTCAGATTTTGAAATCGTAGAAGTTTTCCTCAGGTTCGCCATCTTGTATTTTATATTTAGGACATGTTGGAGTTTGAATTTCCCGCCAAGGAACATTGGCCTAGGTCCACTGTGCCATCAAGGGAATGAACGGCAGTAATGCAGTGATGTAGGGAGAAATCTGGCAACAATGCACGACTCATCGAAGTCATCGTCTGACAACAATGCAAACTAGCCCTGAATGTACACAGCACCAATGACTACCGTCCTTCTCTTGCACATGCAGATGTCCTTGGTGTGTGCATGATGCTGCTGTGGTGGAATGCTGCCGGCTTACACGTGGTAAATAAGTGCAGCACCACTGAGGCTTCAACATACTCAAATTCCGTGTCAGTTATTTTACATCTCCTCAGTTACGTTTCCCTAATTTAATAGGAAAAATGTGTTTTCAGGTTGTAACATATTTACCGCGCGAATTTCCTGCTAGGACAAAGAACCAGAACAAGGATCGTATAAACACAAGATGTATAGCTCATGTATATACGACCCTTGAAACTTAGACCTTGCTTTCACACTGCTAGTTTGAAGGAAAAAGTGTAGGAAGACTAAAGTTTGGCGTCCCATCGACGACGATGTCATTAGAGACAGAGCATAAACTGGGACTGTGGAAGGATGAGAAAGGAAATCTGTCATGTTCCTTCCAGCGAATCGTCTCGGCATTTGACTTGTGATTCAACGAAACCGCGAGAAACCTATATTTGGATGTCTGGATGGGGTTTGAACAGCTGTCCCCCCAGTGCGAGTCTGGTATCTAACCACTGCCTCACCTGTCACTGCGAAGTGTTGGGCATGCCCTTTAGTCACAATCTAGTTCCATATTATCGCTGTAAGTCAAAGAGGATGTTTCATAATATTAATCTACCAAATCAATGTTATATTAGGTTGCGTGAATGGTGGTCGAGTATGATTTTTAAAACTGCTATGAAGCGCTGCCGGGTAAGCACAAAAATTCGTTTTCCTCATTAAGTGAGGAATCGAAAACAGACTTTATATAAAAATATAAAATTCACAAGTAATCGTCAGTTTCGTGTTACGCAAGTCATATGCTGTTCTTTAAGTTCCGAACGCTCAATCCGGCACGGATGTGTTGAGCACCGTCCTCCGATTTGTCACCTGCGCAATTCGTCACTCTTTGTCAGCTCCGTTATTTGATTATCAGCGGTTTTTTTTCCTCTGCGTCCAAGACACAAAAGAACCCTCCATTGTGATTTCATTTATTCATCACGCCTGTGTCAACACAGCGCTCAATACTGGCGACAGCCTCTTCACAGCTTTTGACCAAACGGAATATCCTTCGTTCCATTGCCTTCATTTTCTGTTGTGTTTCATGTTGATTTCTCCGACTGCGTTGCGTTTCCGAGAACCTACAATTGCCGACTTGTAGCAGTTGCCTGCCTGAATATGGATGTTACACTCAGGTGAACATAAAAAGAAAACACTATTACTGTAATTACAAAAAGAATTTTATTAGAACGGGTGAGAGAAATACCGGTCGCCAGTACATAAGCGACTGTTTTTGCTAGTGGTTGTGAGCCTGTCACTTATTTTTAATTGTTACATGGACTCCCGTTGTTTGTTTATTGAGCTACAAGTCCATGTATCTCTTGGAAAATGACCGTTTCTTGCATTACTATGGTAAGGCCAACAGCAAATATTAGCCTTAAGCTGTGCTAGGAACGAGCCTACCAGTCGACGCGATTCCTCTAATGCTTCTTCAGCACTGTTAGACCAGGAGAGCGCCAACCACTAGCCGTTTCAGCCACGTAAGCCACATTTTCTGCCCCCTCCTGTGGCCCTGACCTATGGCTGTTATTATGTCAGGACCCGTTTTCGTGATACGGGCGAAATAAGTTTCTATCCCGTCTGTTGACAATGGCCTAATCTTTCTCTTGTCGTCTTAAACGGTTTGTGGATTGCACCGATTAAGACGGCTTAACCGCTTGTAATTTCCCATTGTGGCTGCTGTTTTGCAACACCTGTTGGAAAGAAAGCCTCAGAAAGTCGTGACAGGAACCAATACCTTACAGAAGCGCCACCAGTGGACGAAGGAATATCCAACGAAAATGCCTAAATTAGTAAAATGAAAACTTACAACTTATCTGTTTTAGTGGATGCTATGAAGGGTACCTCTACTGAACTTCAGCCCGGGAATGTCCTTCTACGTGCCGTAGGAATCACTCTTCAGTTACACTACTGTAGGAAGATTCGCTACGAAAATTTTACACGCGAATGACCCTTAGTGATGAAGCTAAAAATGACACGATGTATACACATCAAAAAAAGTTTTGCATCACTCCGGTTCTCAGAACTCCTAAAGATAGACGTTGATTGTGGATATTGTATCACAGACACAGTTCCTCTGACTGTTCAGAGATGTCACTAAACCCGCCAAAAGATGTAAACAACCATGCATGAGCAGCGCCTATTAGTCGGAGGAGGTCCGACAGCCGATCAGTTCCAGTCATTCCACCAGAAATGAGGTACACGGCTCGTGTTGTCTGTAGTTCAGCCATGCCTAGACGGTCAATTATCGCGGTTCGATCGCGTCCGCATTGTTACCTTGTACCAGCAAGGGCTCTCAACAAGGTAAGTGTCCAGGAGTCTTGGAGTGAACCAAAGCGATGTTGTTCGGACATGGTTGAGATTGGAACTGTCGGTGACATGCCTCGCTCAGGCTGCCCAAGAGCTACTACTGCAGTGGAAGGCCGCCACCAACGGATTATGGCTCGGAGGAACCCTGACAGCAACGCCGCGTTGTTGAATAATGCTTTTCGTGCAGCCACAGGACGTCGTGTTACGACTCAAACTGTGCGCAATAGGCTGCATGATGCGCAACGCAACTTCACTTCCGACGTCCGTGGCGAGGATCATCTTTGCAACCACGACACCATGCAGCGTGGTACAGATGGGTCCAACAACATGCCGAATGGACCGCTCAGGATTAGCATCACGTTCTCTTCGCCGATGAGTGTCGCATATACCGTCAGCCAGACAATCGTCGGAAACGTGTTTGGGGGCAACTCGGTCAGGCTGAACGCCTTAGACACACTGTCCAGCGAGTGCAGCTAGGTAGAGGTTCCCTGCTATTTTGGGGTGGCTTTTGTGGGGCCGACGTACGCCACTGGTGATCATGGAAGGCGCCGTAAAGGCTGTACGGTACGTGTATGCCTTCCTCCTACCGATACTGCATATTGGCGAGCGATTCGTCTTCATGGACGACAATTCGCGTCCCCATCGTGTACATCACGTGAATGACTTCCTTCAGGATAACATCGCTCGACTAGAGTGGCCAGCATGTTCTCCAGACATAAACCCTATCGAACATGCCTGGGATAGTTTGAAAAGGGCTGTTTATGGACGACGTGACCCACCAGCCACTCTGAGGGATCTACGCCGAATCGCCGTTGAGCAGTGGGACAATCTGGATCAGAATTGCCTTGATGAATTTGTGGATACTATGCCACGAAGAATACTGGCATGCATCAATGCAAGAGAAGGTGCTTTTGGGTGTTAGAGGTGCCGGTGTGTACAGCAATCTGGACCACCAACTCTGAAGGTATCGCTGTATGGTGCTACAACATGCAATGTGTGGTTTTTATTAGCAATAAATAGGGCGGATATGATGATTATGTTGATCTTTATTCCAATTTTCTGTTCAGGTTCCGGAACTCTCGGAAGCGAGGTGATGCAAACCTTTTTTTGATGTGTGTATAATATCCAAAATAATTGCTATCAACTTCCCCATTAATGAATGAAATTTATAAATGAATAATGTTCTGAAATAACAGATGAGATTTTAAGTAAGTACAAATTTATTACAATAGAGAATGACGCTGGACGTGAAGTGATATAAAGATCATCTTGGGAGTGGGTGGAAAAATATCTCCTACTCAGAAATTAAGTAAGATAATGCAATCTGACTGAAATTAATACACTGACAGTGATTGTGAACTTCAAAGCTACAAGCTACCACGAAATGGAAATGGAAAAGTGACTGCTGCTGGATGGAAGCGCTCGCTGTGGGCGGTGATAATTCTCGTTTAAAATTCCTCCCGTGCCTGTTGAAAGCTCAGCGTACACTAACTGGAGTCCGGATTGCGGCGCACCTCTGTGGTAGAGCTCCGCGTCCAAGTTCCGCATCTTCACTCTAACACCTATCGTGACCTTTGGCCAACTTCTGTGGCTAGTCCCGAATGTCCTCTCCGTCTCCTCGCTATGAGTTTCCAAAAACACTCCACGTGGAGCACTTTCGAAACTCTAAAACCACCAGTCGTGAAATTCTACGCTGTCGGTACAGCCTACCTCCAGAAGACGGGCAAATGCTCCTCATCGAGTCCTATCGCTATGCGTGACAGGGAAGAGTACTCATCGGCACGTGCTCTTACGTCACAATCAGCGACCCAATCAAGAAACTGTTTCTCCGCGTGCGCGGGAAGCAGCCTTGCGAGGGTACCTGCGTGAATCTAAAAAATTCGAGAACTGTCCAGGCGAAATTGAGATGGGCGTCCTGCCGTGCCGGCCCATTTCACTCTCCTTGGCGGAATGTTTTTCACGATCCTAGCAGATATGGATCTCGGCAGGGAGGTTCAAAGGAAACATCAGGTGGATGGAATGAGATTCGTAACAACGATCTCTCCCCTGCCAGCAACAGTTATCAAGGCGACAGGCACACGGCAAAGAAGTAAAAATTCAGTCTAGAACGTCTAGGACAAAGTACTGTGGCTCCTCTCTCCCTGAGGCCAGGGTAACCCAAGCTGCCAGGTCTTGTCCGCAGGCAGCGTGAGTTCCAATTTCTGGACGTGTCAGCTTGGATACCAAGCTCATCCGATATACCTGCGTCCTCATCCCTCCTTGTTCCACAAAGTAACGGCAATAAAGAGGCCTTTCTCGCCGTCTATATGCAGCGAGCTGACCTTCGCCTAGCCACAGCCGTAACTGTCCACCAAAACATAAATGCCGTCCCATCACTTCTAATTCCTCCTTGCAATAAAATGGCTCAAATGGCTCTGAGCACTATGGGACTCAACTGCTGTGGTCATAAGTCCCCTAGAACTTAGAACTACTTAAACCTAACTAACCTAAGGACATCACACACATCCATGCCCGAGGCAGGATTCGAACCTGCGACTGTAGTGGTCGTGCGGTTCCAGACTGTAGCGCCTTTAACCGCTCGGCCACTCCGGCCGGCCCTTGCAATAAACTACTGATGAACTTAGTACGTAACCACTGACAACAAAACATTCTGTCGATCACAATGTCATCGTAACTCGATACGGGTACCCTAATTGAATACGTCTTCATGAGCTGGTTAAAGAGAAAGAAAGGCGAGCCCAAAGAAATTGACACCTCTCAAACTGATTTGAAAACAAAAATCGAGGGGATAATAGACGAAAAGTCAATGTCTCTTAAAACAGAAAGCCGTGAGAAAATTAACAACATATAAAATAAACTGGATGAAAAGACAAGTAACATTGTGCAGTAGCTCAGTGTTAGGATTGCGGAGTGTGAGTTATGGCAAATCCACGTTTGTCAAAGACATAGACGCTAAAACCGGTAGTGGCGACGATTACTACGGTCGCAGGTTCGAATCCTGCCTCGGGCATGGATGTGTGTGATGTCCTTAGGTTATTTAGGTTTAAGTAGTTCTAAGTTCTAGGGGACTGATGACCACAGATGTTAAGTCCCATAGTGCTCAGAGCCATTTGGCGACGATTACGCTTGACAACAGCTGTACTGACCCTAGCCACAGCACAGCTGTTCCAAGAGCCATCATCGTCTGGCTTTGGTGCATAATCTGAAAGCGGCCTACTACTAGAGGCCGAAGCAGGTCTTATTTTTAATAAATGACTGTGCGATCAAGACTATTTTTTGCTAATTTCACTTTTACTAACATATCACTGTTCCCAATAATGTTATGTAAAATTATGAACATCTATTTGTGCTCCAAGATAGGATAGAAGCAGCGAAGCAGGTTAGCAGAAGGCTTACCGTAGTGGAAATGAAAACAGGAAACTTTCTTTCAATTAAATGGATGCCATAGTAAAAAAAAGTTGCTAAAGCCACAGAAGGAAGCCGGCCGCGGTGGTCTAGCGGTTCTGGCGCTGCAGTCCGGTACCGCGGGACTGCTGCGGTCGCAGGTTCGAATCCTGCCTCGGGCATGGGTGTGTGTGATGTTCTTAGGTTAGTTAGGTTTAAGTAGTTCTAAGTTCTAGGGGACTTATGACCTAAGATGTTGAGTCCCATAGTGCTCAGAGCCATTTGAACCACAGAAGGAAGCAAAATACAAGGGATTAATACCATGTGGATCCGAATCAGCGAAGACAGTCACTAACAGTGCAGTTTAAGTACTCAATAAACCGTGATCTCGAGTTTACAGAAGCGGACTGTAGGAGGCCGAATACTACTCCGCAATCAGTACATCTTCTGCAGCTTCCGGATCAAGATGAGTTTGAAACGAAATTTGAGAAATGGAAAAAACCTCAAGAAATGAAGAATTAGATCCCTCCACTTTATCATGAGTTCTGTTACAATACAGCCCACTCTCAGACACCAGGTATGAAGAGTATAAGAAGAGGCAGGGGAGAAAGAAAGGGGACGAGGAGCAATACAAAATACACATCACAATGGTAAAGAATCACAAATGTTGTCCAGGAATGAAATTCTTCAAGATATACTACAGAAGTAAATGACTGTGATTCTATAGGCACTGACTGTGAGGAGATTATGGAAAGTGACTATGAATAATCTCTCGCATGTGTTGGAAGCACAAAAATGTATTTTCCTTTTTGTTTTTCATTTGCTATTTACCTATTGTCTTTGAGTTTGCTATATTAATTTCGCTTTAATTACTCACACACCCTTTTCGTATAGTGAACATGTATTGTGCTATGTGCATTATATATGGTGTAAGAAAAAAAATCTTTAAAATAAAGCACAGTAAATAAAATGTTTTCGTACTTGCACGTTTTACTCTAAAAAGCTTTGAAGATTCAAGGATTATAAGTATTTTTAATATATTATAAAAAATTTGCAGTAGCTCCCCAATCTTCAACCATACCTACCACTATACAGAGACTAACTAACCGTTAGGAAAAAATGTCTGATGTTTCGATAGCAACTCACATAATTTATATACACCCATTTGACTTTGGCAGTCATTTCCTCAGTTTGCTTCAGCAAACACTTGTATTCTCAGTTCCTCATTTACTGCAATGAATTCCTTTTCCATATCGAAAAGATTCATTACATCACGAACAAACATAAATAATTAAGGTCCCTTACACAAGGAAATATTTATTTAATTAACTGAATGATCAGCAAGTATAGTGGGATTTGATGCTTTGGAATTCAATAAAAGGGATAGTGTCGGTTCATCCTGAATAATCAACCACATAAAGGTAGGAGAAGTACCAAGCACACCACATCTAGCAAAACGTGATTATTTCAATAAAATCTGGACGAGGGGTCGACTATCACGCACATACGGATTCGTTATACCGAGTATAACTAGTACCAAGCAATTAAAGAGGGAGCCTACAGACGGGCAACGGAAGGACAGAGCCATTAGACACATTAATTAGTTACAGTAAAGCAGGTTTACTAAGAACCGTAAGCATGCACGTAGGGATTAACACTCAGTGAGCTGTGTCTCTCTGATATAAAGCATCTTTAAATGTGAAACCTAGTTTCGAAAACACATGATGGAAAGTGCCATACTTCGATGGGCTCAAACTACCTGACTTATAATCTAGAAATATACGAATATAATGAGGGAAGATCGCTGAAGGCGATTAGATGAAAGAATAATAAATGTATATTTGGACCACAGGAGAAGTATAAGTATTTTAATATATTAATATTTTTAATACATTACAAAAATTATGCAGCGGCACTCCAATCTCTAACCATACTACAATTATACACAGACTAACTAACAGTTACGAAAAAACATTTGATGTTTCGATAGCAACTCACATAATTTATAAATAACCATTTAACTTTGGCAGTAATTTCCTCAGTTCAAACCATCACTCATTCCGCTCCATCGGAACAAATTCATTCACTTTGCTCACAACGTCAAATTAACACTTCATGAAGACACTGACATTGAACAGTTATATCGAAACACGAAATGTTTAAGTTAGCAACCGGTTACGTACTAATCCGACGTGATCGCTAACGAACTAAAGAAATAATATATCTGCGAGATAGCACGTAAGACGCCAATTAAATTACGTCAACAGTGCCAGACTCAGTAAAAGAATTAATAATTACTAGCTCGACGGGAAAGCGTTGATTTACTCACATCTACCGACATCCTTGCCTGCACAAAGCAACCTGAATTAGAGGAGCATAATCCATGTACCAGGGCCAGAACGCCGGCTGCAAAGTGACTAAAAATACCAGCCTGCAGGCGTTCGTTGAAGGCACACCCCTTCTTTCTATTTTTTTCCTAAGTAGTGGGTTGGCGCCATTCGGCAATACAAGCAAGAAGACTCCGGATTTACAGCATGCTGTGTTAGGCGACACGTATGGAACGGAAATACACTACTGGCCATTAAAATTGCTACACCAAGAAGAAATGCAGATGATAAACGGGTATTCATTGGACACATATATTATACTAGAACTGACATGTGATTACATTTTCACGCAATTTGGGTGCATAGATCCTGAGAGGTCAGTACCCAGAACAACCACCTCTGGCCGTAATAACGGTGTTGATACGCCTGGGCATTGAGTCAAACAGAGCTTGGATGGCGTGTACAGGCACAGCTGCCCATGCAGCTTCAACACGATACCACAGTTCATCAAGAGTAGTGACTGGCGCATTGTGACGAGCCAGTTGGTCGGCCACTATTGACCAGACGTTTTCAGTTGGTGAGAGATCTGGAGAATGCGCTGGCCAGGGCAGCAGTCGAACATTTTCTGTATCCAGAAAGGCCCGTACAGGACCTGCAACATGCGGTCGTGCATTATCCTGCTGAAATGTAGGGTTTCGCAGGGATCGAATGAAGGGTAAAGCGTCGGGTCGTAACACATTTTAAATATAACGTCCACTGTTCAAAGTGCCGTCAGTGCGAACAAGAGGTGACCGAGACGTGTAACCAATGGCACCCCATACCGTCACGCCGGGTGATACGCCAGTATGGTGATGACGAATACACGCTTCCAATGTGCGTTCACCGCGATGTCGCCAAACACGGATGCGACCATCATGATGCTGTGATGCTGTGGATTCATCCGAAAAAATGACGTTTTCCCATTCGTGCACCCAGGTTCGTCGTTGAGTACACCATCGCAGGTGCTCCTGTCTGTGACGCAGCGTCAAGGGTAACCGCAGCCATGGTATCCGAGCTGATAGTCCATGCTGCTGCACGATCCGTTACAGCCATGCGGATGTCTGTCATCTCGACTGCTAATGATACGGGGCCGTTGGGATCCAGCACGGCGTTCCGTATTACCCTCCTGAACCCACCGATTCCATATTCTGCTAACAGTCATTGGATCTAGACCAACGCGTGCAGCAATGTCGCGATACGATAAACCACAATCGCGATAGGCTACAATCCGACATTTATCAATGTCGGAAACGTGATGGTACGCATTTATCCTCCTTACACGAGGCATCACAACAATGTTTCACCAGGCACCGACGGTCAACTGCTGCTGTGTATGAGAAATAGGTTGGAAACTTTCCTCATCTTCGTGGTGTAGCAATTTTAATGGTCAGTAGTGTATTTAGGTTGGTATTGCTTCACTCTCAACGAAGGGAACTTCTCTGATGTATTCCGACATGTTTGGAAAAGATTCATCCACATACTCATGTGGTAAGCCAAACATTCCGGGCGTGGTAAATAACAAGGAAAGGGATTGTAGATCTCAAATGAAATAATACAGAGCTACTCCATTGTATCCATTTCCCAAGTATCAGTGCAGCCACAGCTAGACAGCAGAGGCAACAAGAGCTTATGACATTTGCAGTCCATGAAATCTTAAATTATGAAAGGGGGAAGAAAATCTACATCTGCTTCTACGCAGATACTGCGCAAGCTACCTTCAGGTGCGTGGCGGAGAGTACGCTGTACCGCTACTTGTCATTTCCCCTCCTGTTCCACTCGCAAATAGAGCGAGGGAAAAACAACTGTCTGTACGCCTCCGTATGAGCCCTAAGTTGTCGTTCTCATCTTCGTAGCCCTTACGCGCGATGTATGTTGGCGGCAGCAGAATCGTCCGACAATCAACTTCAAATGCCGTTTCTCTAAATATTCTCAATATTGTTTCCCGAAAAGAACACCGCAAATGTACACGAGCTTCGTAGGAATGTTCCACATAGGAGAGCGTGGAGCTATCAACTAGCTGGATACGATATTTAGCTAACAAGGCGAACTTGTTCTACTGGATATTTCAAGAGTGATATTCTGTGGGTGACTTCATTCAGCTGTTCCTGTTTTGTTAATGGAAGAGATTGCTGGCGGGAGCGATAAGAAAACAGTCTGAGACGTCGTTGTGACTGAGTTGTTCGTTTTCCGATCCAATAGTTGAAGCTGAAACTATTTTGAAAGTAGCTGAATTATTATACGGCATTTATTAGTGTTGTAGGGGAAGGGGTTACTTTAGCGAGACGACTGACGCTGATTAAATTCGATGTTGCAGTAGCTGTGTTAAGAAGAACGTTGCAACGTTCCTTCAGACAATCATGCAACTGCGAAAACATGAATTAATGTATTCCATAGCGGCTGTAGTCCACGCAGTGCCTGTTCCTTATGACATCCATGCATGTCCGAAGGAACACTGAATCGTCCGAAATAGCACAGGTACTGCAGTATCGTATTTATCCGCCGATACCCACAAGGGGTTCTGAATTAATATGTCCTCTCCTGTACGGGAATTAAATAATGTGTGTACGAGTACAGTTTGTGACAAAGGAACGATGACATATGGAAGTTTGGGTCTGGCCTTGAGTCTTGCACGGACAGCCAAAGCGGTTAAGGCGACGGCTCACGTAAAGCGGGAAATATGGGTTCGAGTCCCGGCCCGTAACAGATTTTTACTGACGTCATTCCATTATACCGCTGATGTTTGGTCGTATTCACTACTACAAATACATTTGATGTACCTGATTAGATTCGTGAACCTGATTAGGTTCAGGTAGCAGCGCAGAGAATTAATCCGGATCCGTCGATACAAGTTGCCCCTCCCGATCTGCACAGCACTATGTCATGTAACTTGTCTCGCGTGTCGCACATCACTGAGGGTACGTGGAATGACTTCGCGTGACGCCACGGAAGCTGAGAGGACGGAAGGAACTAATGTTTCTGTACAGAACCACCTCCACGTATCGCATTGGATAGCCATAGTTTATAAAGACAGTACACCTGTGGTGTTTGTTGTAACGCCAAACTGTTCCAGATACATGTAAAATACGTATCCTCGGAGTTTCTCGCTGCGACATGCATGAATGAAATGTCCTCGGTTTCCAAGGCGTATCATTTTGAAACGTTAGTGCCTCTGGCCGTTGCGAACTTCTTCATGAAGCATGTCCAGGAACAAGCTCCAAACTGCGATGTTGCTTCCGGGTTGCTTCCTCCTGCAGTCGACGACACAGTTTTGATTTGGCATCAAGGTGAAAGTACAGGGTCTCCATGAAGTCCCATTATCATTTAGAATAACTGCAACTTGGACACTACCAGAGACGGGGAACCGCGATTTGTTATAAAACGTTTCACAGTTCTCAAAGTTTTTTCTATTACGCTAGAATTTCAGTGTGTGCCCCACTGTAGTTCGAAGAACGTCGAGGCGACATTCTGGTTCCGCAAATGCACAGAACAGCTTTACAGGCTCTACATTTCTGATTGAGCCGTGGGACAATCGCTGGCGCCATTGATTCTCTTTCTACTCAGGGCAGCATTCCAGGTTGTTCTGGCATGTGTGTTTTCTCTTTGGTTTTCCTCTGCCGGCCGCTATTTAAGTGCGACGCTTCCGGGGATGTGAGTGTTGCTTGTCCGCTCCAGGGCGCTAGAGGTCGTGCTTGCCCGTGGTATGAGCGTAGGCTCTATTGTATGTCTCGCAGTGACCGTTACGTGGAGCGTTGGTTGCTCGCGGTGCCTTGTTATTATTTGAGAAGTGTGTTGGCGCCGGACTGGTGGTGATGGCCCCTAATGTGTTAGTAAGTGTATAAAGAGTGGTCCATTGATAGTGACCGGGCCAAATATCACACGAAATAACAATCAAACGAAAAAACTACAAAGAACGAAACTCGTCTAACTTGAAGAGGGAAACCAGATGGTGCTATGGTTGGCCCGCTAGATGGCGCTGTCAAAGGTCAAACGGGTATCAACTGCGTTTCTTTTAGATGGGAACCTCCATTTTTTATTACATATTCGTGTAGTACGTAAAGAAATATGAATGTTTTAGTTGGACCACATTTTTCGGTTTGTGATAGATGGCGCTGTAATAGTCACAAACGTGGTATCACGTAACATTCCGCCAGTGCGGACGGTATTTGCTTCGTGATACATTACCCGTGTTAAAATGGACCGTTTACCAATTGCAGAAAAGGTCGATATCGTGCTGATGTATGGCTGTTGTGATCAAAATGCCCAACGGGCGTGTGCTATGTATGCTGCTCGGTATCCCGCACATCATCCAAGTGCCCGGACCGTTCGCCGGATAGTTACGTTATTTAAGGAAACAGGAAGTGTTCAGCCACATGTGAAACTTTAACCACGACCTGCAACAAATGTGATATCCCAGGTAGGTGTTTCAGCTGCTGTCGCGGCTAATCCGCACATCAGAAGCAGACAAATTGCGCGAGAATCGGGAATCTCAAAAACGTCGGTGTTGAGAATGCTACATCAACATCGATTGCACCCTTTGCATATTTCTATGCACCAGGAATTGCATGGCGACGACTTTGAACGTTGTGTACCGTTTTGCCACTGGGCACAAGAGAAATTACGGGACGAAGACAGATTTTTTGCACGCGTTCTATTTAGCGTCGATGCGTCATTCAGCAACAGCTGTAACGTAAACCGGCATAATATTCACTATTGGGCAACGGAAAATCCACAATGGCTGCAACAAGTGGAACATCAGCGACCTTCGTGGGTTACTGTATGGTGCGGCATTATGGGAGGGAGGACAATTGGCCCCCATTTTATCGATGGCAATCTAAGTGGTGCAATTTATGCTGATTTCCTACGTGATGTTCTACCGATGTTACTACAAGATGTTTCACTGCATGACAGAATGGAGATGTACATCCAACATGATGGATGTCCGGCACATAGCTCGCGTGCGGTTCAAGCGGTATTGAATAGCATACTTCATGACAGGTGGATTGGTTGTCGAAGCACCATACCATGGCCCGCACGTTCACCGGATCTGACGTCCCCGGATTTCTTTCTGTGGGGAAAGTTGAAGGATATTTGCTATCGTGATCCACCGACAACGCCTGACAACATGTGTCAGCGCATTGCAATTGCATGTGCGAACATTACGGAAGGCGAACTACTTGCTGTTGAGAGGAATGTCGTTACACGTATTGCCAAATGCATTGAGGTTGACGGACATCATTTTGAGCATTTATTGCATTAATGTGGTGTTTAAAGGTAATCACGCTGTAACAGCATGCATTCTCAGAAATGATAAGTTCACAAGGGTACATGTATCACATTGGAACAACCGAAATAAAATGTTCAAACGGACCTACGTTCTGTATTTTAATTTAAATTAGCCCAGTCACGATCAATGGTCCACCCCGTATAATACGACTTGAAGCTGGATGCCTATATACGCTACGTGGAATCTCGTCGCTTGCTGCTACCGATAGTGGGTACCCGCTCTTTTCTTTGAAGTGGCATTGGTGTTCAATCTGATCGTAATTTGTGTTCACAGTTGGAAACAGTGTTTGAGTGTGATTCAGCGTATGGGAAACAAATAAACATTGACATGTACCTGAATGGAAAAAGTTTTCACCGTGCCGTGCATACGGAAGAAGTCTTGAAAACGTCACTACAAATGGCAAATATGATAGCTGACTGTCAGTCATCTACAGTATGAGCTGCAGTATCTGAAACTGGTGTTAGTTACACCAAGGTGACTCGATTATACCATATTATTATACGATTTATTTGAGATGGCTAGAGGACAAATGTAAGGATGTAGAGGCACATATCACTAGGGGTAAGATAGATACTGCCTACAGGAAAATTAAAGAGACCTTTGGAGAAAAGAGAACCACTTGCATGAATATCAAGAGCTCAGACGGAAACCGAGTTCTAAGCAAAGAAGGGAAAGCAGAAAGGTGGAAGGAGTATGTAGAGGGTCTATACAAGGGCTATGTTCTTGAGGACAATATTATAGAAATGGAAGAGAATGTAGACGAAGATGAAATGGGAGATATGATACTGCGTGAAGAGTTTGACAGAACACTGAAAGACCTAAGTCGAAACAAGGCCCCGGGAGTAGACAACATTCCATTAGAACTACTGACAGCCTTGGGAGAGCCAGGCCTAACAAAACTCTTCCATCTGGTGAGCAAGATGTATGAGACAGGCGAAATACCCTCAGACTTCAAGAAGAATATAATAATTCCAATCCCAAAGAAAGCAGGTGATGACAGATGTGAAAATTATCGAACTATCAATTTAATAAGCCATGGATGCAAAATAAAAACACGAATTCTTTACAGACGAATGGAAGAACTGGTAGAAGCCGACCTCGGGGAAGATTAGTTTGGATTCCGTAGACCCTACGACTTATCTTAGAAAATAGATTAAGGAAAGGCAGACCTACGTTTCTAGCACTTGTAGACTTAGAGAAAGATTTTGACAATGTTGACTGGAATACTCTCTTACAAATTATGAAGGTGGCAGGGGTAAAATACAGGGAGCGAAAGGCTATTTACAAATTGTGCAGAAACTAGATGACAGTTATGAGTCCAGGGGCATGTAAGGGAAGCAGTGGTTGGGAAGGGA
The DNA here is from genome assembly GCF_023898315.1 of Schistocerca nitens. Taxonomy (NCBI): domain Eukaryota; kingdom Metazoa; phylum Arthropoda; class Insecta; order Orthoptera; family Acrididae; genus Schistocerca; species Schistocerca nitens. Next base: position 669,922,184 of record NC_064614.1, on the reverse strand, counting down.
GTAAGACAGGGTTGTAGCCTATCCCCGATGTTATTCAATCTGTATATTGAGTAAGCAGTAAAGGAAACAAAAGAAAAATTCGGAGTTGGAATTAAAATCCATGGAGAAGAAACAAAAACTTTGAGGTTCGCCGATGACATTGTATTTCTGTCAGAGACAGCAAAGGACCTGGAACAGCAGCTGAACGGAATGGACTGTGTGTTGAAAGGAAGATATAAGATGAACATGAACAAAAGCAAAACGAGGATAATGGAATGTAGTCGAATTAAATAGGGTGATGCTGAGGGAATTAGATTAGTAAATCAGACGCTTAAAGCAGTAAAGGAGTTTTGCTATTTGGGGAGCAAAATAACTGATGATGGTCGAAATAGAGAGGATGTAAAATGTAGACTGGCAGTGACAAGGAAAGCGTTTCTGAAGAAGACAAATTTGTTAACGTCGAGTATAGATTTAAGTGTCAGGAAGTCGTTTCTGAAAGTATTTGTATGGAGTGTAGCCATGTATCGAAGTGAAACGTGGACGATAAACAGTGTAGACCAGAAGAGAATAGAAGATTTTGAAATGTGGTGCTACAGAAAAATGGTGAAGATTAGATGGGTAGATCACTAACTAATGAGGTGATATTGAATAGAATGGGGGAGAAGAGAAATTTGTGCCACAATTTGAATAGGAGAAGGGATCAGTTGGTAGGGCATATTCTGAGGCATCAAAGGATCATAAATTTAGTATTGGAGGGCAGCGTGGAGGGTAAAAATCGTAGAGGGAGACCAAGAGATGAATGCACTAAACTGATTCAGAAGGATGTACGTTTCAGTAGGTACTGGAAGATGAAGAAGCTTGCACAGGATAGAGTAGCATGGAGAGCTGAATCAAACCAGTCTCTGGACTGAAGACCACAACAACAACGAGATAAACTACTGTTTTAGGACAATGCTCCAGTAGGAAATTGTCGTAAAGAGCCAAGAGCTGTTATTATGTTAACAGTAGTTTGTATTGAGGCAGTTATGTTAATATGCCTTTCATTGTCTTGTGTCATGTTTCCGCACTTATGCACTAGACTGCTATTCGTAGAACTATCGTCAATCATTAGTAGTGTGGCATGTACAACGACTAATGTCGGCTTGTAGAATTAGCCCTATAAGCTGTTAGAGCGTATAATGTAAGCTGGAGTTATATTTGCATATAATGGCCCCATTTCTTAATGAGGCTTTAAATAGTGATGAAAACTTTGTTATATGAATTTGTTAATGTTTGACCACTTTAATGATCGTATGCAACAGCAATTTAACTATTGGACAGTCGTATTAATAAGTATATGGTCCTTCAGTTGCACTTGTAGGCTAGTTGTTAATATTTTATCTTAGATATCAACTAACTTCCTGATAAACGGTGCGCTGTAGCTCAGTGTGGTGAGCGCCACCTATGGAGGGCATCGTGTAGCACATTTGACGACCGTGCGCCTAGTATAACAGATGTACAGGATATACGGTGCCATATGTAATTTTACTTATGATCGCAACAGGCTTATGTCTGTTGAAGTTATTTTATTATATTGATCTTGACGCAGTCGCTGGGCTAAGATATGTGTAGATGGTATTACTGGTCTAGATTTTATTTTGATCACTTTTTAGGACTTCTGAAGAAGGCTATATTATTATAGCAGACGTTTAAAGTAAACATAATTATTCAATTGTGGGCTGTTTTTCATTCGAGACAATTTCGTAACGGTTGCTGGTGTTTATTAAACTAATAATGGTCTTGACAACAGAACAAAAACGACTAAACAAAACTTAATTTGCAGCCCAATACAGTTGCAGAGTTTAAAGAAAAATTGGAAATGAAAATGGTTTCAACACAATGAAACGGAACTCAATGAAACAATTAAAATTGGGCAACCAGAATAATAATTACAATAATTGACAGGAAAAAACAATAAATGTAACTTTATAGAGTCTGCAATTAATCCCAAGCCAATAACACAACTGTTAGACTTGATGAAGATCAGTCATGTAATACGCAGCTGAACATTGTTGTATCGGTACTCCCACGATCAACTAGTCACCACAAGAAGCTATTATCAGCTCCCTAAAGGACTACCTGTGCGTATATCTCAACTCAATAATCTGTACAATAAAACATATAAATGAATCAAAACATATAAGTTACTCATTCTCACAGAGAAAAAATCAAGATATCTTTCTTTGCACACATGAGAAAAATCAATTCAGCCATACTCACGGCATACTAAGAACAAGATCAGCTTCCATATAATAAAACATACAAATCAATCACACTCATGGCATGTAATTCACAAAATCAATAAGGCTCTCGCCTTTAGAGAACACATTCGTAAGCCCCACGTGCCACCACACAACAACCCTAACATATTGCACTGTAACCACGTACTTTCCATGTGTAATATTTTTGGTGACCAATACACTGAAAATGAAATATCGTGTGGCTAGGGCCTCCTGTCGGGTAGACCGGTCACCTGGTACAAGTCTTTTTAGTTGACGCCACTTCGGCGGCTTTTGCGTCGATGGGAATGAGATAATGATGAAGACAACACAACACCCAGTCCCTGAGGAGAAAATCTCCGACACAGCCGGGAATCGAATACGGGCCCCTTTGCATGGCATACCGTCGCGCTGACAACTCAGCTATCGAGGCGGACACCAATACATTCAATGCACCACTTCTGTTCTGCACTCTGTTCTGGATCACCCAACCAGAAATATGCAGCCAGTGGCATTTAAAGCACACACGTACTGCTTCTCTTGAAATGCAGAGTTCCTTTCTTTGCATCACCTGGAATTTCCGTTCTCCGGCCTTGGAAAATACATCAACGACACCACTCAGTGGAGTGATCATCACTATAATTTTTCAGTTTCAGAACACATGTCCTATTTCCAGAATGAGTTTTTCACTCTGCAGCGGAGTGTACGCTGATATGAAACTTCTTGGCAGATTAGAACTGTGTGCCGGATCGAGACTCGAACTAGGGACCTTTGCTTTTCGCGGGCAAGTGCTCTAAAGCTGTGAGGACGGGATGGTAGAGCACTTGCCCGCGAAAAGCAAAGGTCCCGAGTTCGAGTCTCGGTAAGGCACACAGTTTTAATCTGCCAGGAAGTTTCACATGTCCTATTGATACAACTATGTATAGGGTGGCGCACGAAATGTGTTACCATTTTGTTTTTGAATATAAACTTTACTGTCAATACAATCTAAAAGGAACATATACTACAATGAAAAGCCGTCCATGGAGATTTGTTCTAACTCAGCACATGCTCAATATGTCCACCATTTCGTTTCCTAACTTCCTTCAAACGAACACTGAAGTTAGTGATTACCCTACGGCACATATTTTCTGTAATTTCACTGCAAGCTTGAAAAATAAGTCTTCTGAGCTCCATTAAATCACGTGGACGTTTCGGGAAAATTTTTTCCTTTAGGTATCCCCAAACGAAAAAGTCACATGGATTGAGGTCTGGACTATTGGGGGGCCAATTTTGTCTGTCATTGAAGCGACCTGGAAGCCTGAGTGAAATGATTCGCATGTCGAAATGCTCGTGTAAAAACTTGCATGAACCACTGCGTGTTGAAGGGCAAGGCAGTAGCAAGAAGCTGTAGAATGAAGCTATTGCGAAGCATGCTCAAATAACGCTCGCTGTTCACAGTTTCTTCAAAGAAAAAGGGCCCAGTAAGTCCGAGACTGGAAATTGCTGCCCACGCTGTAATCCTCGGAAAATAATGTTATCGCTCATGAAGCACTTGTGGGTCTTCAGTGGCCTAAAAGCGTACATTTTGTTTGTTAACCACACCGTCTAAATGAAAATGCGCCACGTCTGAAAACCAAACGTTGTTGAGAGTTTCTTCTCTATCCTTCGCCCACTGAGCAAACAGTAGTCTCTGCTGCTTGTGTTCTTCTGTGCACAGGTCATCTTGTATGGGTACATATGGAGGTCACTTTTAAAAATGTGTTGAACGAAGCGTCTGGATATTCCCAGTTGCACTGCTGCCTTTCCACACGATTTCCCGGGACTTCTCTGCACAGCAACTCGTACCGCTTCAATTTTCTCCGGCGAACAAACAGGCTTAGGTCGAGGTCGCTTCGCTTCCAATACTGTTCCTTCCTGTACAAATTTATCGTACAACCTGTGGATGGTCTTCTTACAAGGGGCCCATCGTGTGTTAAACTGTTGTCGAAAACGCCTCTGAGTCACAACAAGGTTTTTCGTTTCATGAAAAAGTAACACAATTGCTGACCGTTGCTGTGTCGTCAGTCTTCCATTGTCATCCATTGCTGATTACTAGTCTCCTAGCGGCAGTATCGTGAATTACACGTCATTTCGTAACTCATTTGAGTTTCCAAGCTCTGCTGGTACTGCTGTAGAGATCCCAGCGGGATATCTAATGTGCCTCGTAAATTGTGAAAGAAACAATTGGTAACACATTTCGTGCGCCACCCTGTATATTATGTGTATCACCGCAAGTTCATTCAAATTCTCTCATTCCTGTTATAGTCACATGACACACAACTTTTCTGAATTTTGTGAAGTGCGCTAATTTACTATTGTGAGTATTTAAAAGCGAGTTATCAATCTTTTCATTACTTCGGAACGTCAAGCTCTGACAGAATACTGGGACAGATTTTTTCAGATAGTAAATCATTCTGCATCTTTGCATCACTGGCAAATAGTCTTAGATAACAATTAAGATTGTCTGGCATGTCATTTACATGAAACATGAATAATACTGATCCCAGGCTTTATTGTATAACCGTTACAATTACTTCTGCCGGCGAGTCTTTCCTCCAAGAGAAGCTGCTGCGTGCTCCCTACCAAGAATTCCTGAATCTTCACAAATTTCGTTTGATATCCCATACACCACAGGGACGAGTAACAACGAATCTACAGTCTTTATTTCTCATTAGTGTGGCAGCGAATCAAATGCTTTTCGGAAGTCAAGTAATACCGCTTTCACCTGAGTGCCTTGATCCATGGATTTCAAGACCTCATCATCCAGAGTCTTATATTACAGATGCTACATTTTTTTGTCGTCATTTATTATCCGTGCGAGCAACATTACGTCGCTTTGTGTCCATCGGTCGACTGCAGCGCCCTTAATGAAGCCTTCGCGTGTCCCCCCTGCGACAGGTTCAGACACCTTTGTTTCGTCCAGCGTGCTGCGTTGCTCAGCAGGTAGTTGCAGCTAAGTCGGACGATGGTTTAACATCCACATATTGTGGAATACCGTTCAGCAACGTCTTGACTCACTGGCCGTTTGTGGACTCCTCGTGAGTCGCAGTGATCATGATTCTATTGTTTCATGGACGTCGGAAGCATTGCTCCCTTGTGAGTCGCAAGGTAACCACCACCACAATTTGTATACACACGACTTACCAGAAACATCTTCAAGGAAATTCATATATGCTGATGATATTTGTCTGGTGACTCAGTGCTCCAACTTTGCTGATGCTGAAACTATTCTATCCACTGATCTGGAAGCCTTAGACAAATATTTCAAGAAATGGTGCCTCCACCTAAATCCTCAGAAAACAGTTATATCTGCATTCCACCTACGTAACAGACAGTCAAATTACAAACCAGAAGTTGTATTCAGAGACCAAGTGTTGCCATACTGTAGTACACCAAAGTACCTGGGATTAACACTAGATAGAACTCTGTCTTTCAAGCAGCATTTATCAAATGTGGCTGCTAAAGTTAAAACTAGAAATAATATTCTTCAGAAGCTTGTTGGTACATCATGGGGAGCCAATACTAACGTCCTGAGATCTACAGCATTAGCTCTGTCATATTCTGTTGCTGAATATTGCTGCCCAACCTGGATCAACAGTGTTCACACTAAGAAGATAGACGTGCAACTCAATCAGGCAATGCGATTAATCACAGGATGTATTCGGAGCACAAACACGCTGTGGCTGCCGGTTCTAAGCAATATCCCACCTCCAGCCCTAAGAAGATCAGAAGCTCTCCTAAAGACGTGGAAAAACATTCAGCAGAACCCCCAGCTCCCCATCCATCAAGATATTGTACAAGGAACACACCAACGCTTGAAATCGAGGAAACCACCATGGCGCACAGCACTCGACCTTGAAGGATCTGCTTTCAACATTAACAGTTCATGGAAACTCCAGTGGGATCAGTCTTCAGTAGCCAATAAACAGCTAGTCGAGGACCCTTCCAAGCAGACGCAAGGATTTGATCTTCCAAGGCGTCAGTGGAGGATCATTAACCGCATTCGAACTGGACAAGGCAGATGTGGCTATCTACTGCACAAATGGGGATGGGCTGGCTCTGCAAATTGTGACTGTGGTGCCCCCTCACAGACGATTCATCACATTGTTGCTGACTGCCCTCATCGTACTTTCAGAGGAACTTTAATGGACATTCATCGTACATCGGATGAAGCAGTCAAGTGGATTGAAGAACTAGACATAGAGCTGTAAAATTGTACGAACTTGTGATTGTACATTTTAGTCCTGAAAATATTGTATATAAATGTAAATCAATGTACACATCATACGATAAATAAATAAATAAACCACTCGCGCTTCGTGATTTGTGCAGGTGGCCGCTTTTGACGCTTGATTCTGTCGCGTTTAAGACGATTCACACCGGATATCGCACCACGTCACGTCACGTCGTGTCAAAACATTGCATAATACATTTAAAATGACATTACTCACACCGGTAGCCTACGGAACGGAATGGCACGGAACGTAGGCGTCAAGGATTCTCTGAAAAAAGTTACGAAGTTAACAGCGCGGTAGCGTCTTTTTTACGAAAATTGCTTCAACACGGTAACAGACGATTATATTTCAAAAGAAAAATACACCTTTTGTAAAAGTAACTATACAGTGCGAACAATAGTAAAACCGACAAGCTGCAGGGATGGATTCCTGATTGCAAATGGAGGAAAAAAAGTCCTCTCGTCTATGGGATGCAATGCCGTTCAGTCATCGCATCGTGGATTGCAGCATTCTAGCCGGCCGATGTGGCCGAGCGGTTCTAGGCGCTTCAGTCTGGAACCGCGCGACTGCTACGGTCGCAGGTTCGAATCCTGCCTCGGGCATGGATGTATGTGATGTCCTTAGGTTAGTTAGGTTTAAGTAGTTCTAAGTTGTAAGGGACTCATGACCTCAGATGTTAAGTCCCATAGTGCTCAGAGCTATTTGAACCATTTTTTGCAGCATTCTTCCGCACGTTTCGGCCTCTCTCCGAAAATGGCCAAAGGCATTGTGAAGTCGCTGTTGAAGGGCCTGCACCTCAGGAACGGAGATGTGTGTGAAATCTTATGGGACTTAACTGCTAAGGTCATCAGTCCCTAAGCTTACACACTACTTAACCTAAATTATCCTATGGACAAACACACACATCCATGCCCGAGGGAGGACTCGAACCTCCGCCGGGACCAGCCGCACAGTCCATAACTGCAGCGCCCGAGACCGCTCGGCTAATCCCGCGCGGCACCTCAGGAACGGGTTCAGCATACTCGACGCTCTTAAGATCCCGCAGAGATAATCTAGTACACCATGCTACAGGGCCTCTACGTCCTATCCAATGCACGCGGAAGATGATCTTGAGATGTCGCTGAACTGTAAAGCGGAAGTGGGGTTATGCTCCGTCATGCAGACCACATAACCTGTCGTAATGCCAAAGGCAGATTCTCAAGTAGCCCAGGTAAAAGTGTTCCGCAGGAAGTCCAGATGCATTCCTCCATCAAGGTGTTGTGTAATAATAACCAGTGGTCGTCAAGAATTCCTGCCCTCACATTGATGCTCAACCGATGCTGATGAGACTCCTCAACCATTCCCTAAGGATTGTCTGTAGCCCACAGATGACGTTAATGCAGATTGATGATGCCGGTAGTGGTAAGGATCGCTTCCTCGGTAAAGACAAATAGAAATCCCTAATTGTGAGGGTCTGGTGTAAAAATCATAGACAAAATCCTTCCCATTGACGGAAATACACTGCCGTTTATCCCTGCACTCCTTACAGGTGATCGGGATAGTTAGTGGTTGTCATGCAGGATACACATAACCGTACAGTTGCTTACACCATGTTGGCTAGCCACTTGCCTGGAGCTTGTACTAGCGTTCGTCTCAATATCCTGTAGATCCCGGTCCTCCAACTGTGATGTACGCCCAGTCCGCTTCCTCCCTGCGCGCTCGTACTCCCTTCTAAAGTGTTGATATTCTGCTTGTAAACTCATGTGATAAAATATTAATCATTCCCTTAAAACAGCAGCCTGGTGACTTTGGAGCGCTGTAGGTGGTGCAGCGCTGGTACCAAGTGACATGCGGCCTTGTGACTCTCCACCTCAAGACGTCAGTCATGGCGAGGAAGTGGTGTGTATGTGCCACTCTGTTGTACGCGATCAGCGCAGCTATCCTGGGTAAACCTGGCGATGTGACAGAGTGGCAGAAGGCAGCCATCGAGTTTGGACGTGTCCATGATCACATAGTGACCGAAGTGACCCAATTTGAGAGGGTATTAACGCAGACCGTCCATCATGTCAACAAGGACTGCTGTATCACTCTCACTCATATAACACGGCGTAAGAACAGTGATCGTACAATGATCCTAATCTGTAGCGAGTTTTATTCCATTTTAGCTTTTCAAAAATCTTTTCGTTCCCATCACATCAGGAGAGGGGGTGGTCAGCCCGAGGACTCTTTTATTCTCTAGTCAGCTGTGAGATTTCATATACACATATTTACAGTTATTATTATTATCTTTTACATATGCATTTTATATTTTTCTGAAATTTAAACTATTCGCAAAAAATTTGTTTCTTATTTTCTTTTTTACATATACCACTGCCGTACGCAGTGTCTGGTTACTACATATTTTGTTTCCGTAGTTTTGAATTTAATCTCTTCTTTCTTGTGGATGGTGCCTTGTTGTTTTCCTTCCTGCTGTTTTTTCATGTTGTTCTTTCGTGGTATTTCATCTAGATAATGTGGTATTCCTTGGTTATATCGTTAAGGGCAGCATATTTACTGCTAATTCTGGGAGGTGTTTGCAGTGTCCTGCGCTGTGGTTCTACTTGGGTGCTTGTTATGTTGGGTTTCTTGGTTAGGAAGCAGTCTAAATTTGGGCAATTGGGCAGATTTCTTTTCTTCTTTTTCATCAGTCTTCTGACTGGTTTGATGCAGCCCTGCACGAATTCCTCTCCTGTGCCATCCTCTTCATCTCAGAGTAGAATTTGCAACCTACGTCCTCAACCATTTGCTGGAAGTGTTCCAATCACTGTCTTCCTCTACAGTTTTTTACCCCCTACAGCTCTCTCTAGTACCATGGAAATCATTCCCTGATGCCGTAATACACGTTCTACCTTTCCGTCCCTTCTAGTTGTCAGTATTTACCATATACTACTTCCCTCACCGGTTATCTGGAGAACGTTCTCATTCCTTATCAGTCCACGTAATATTCAACATTTTTCTGTAGCATCGCATCTGAAATGCTTCGATTCTCTTCTTTTCCGGTTTTTCCGTAGTCCATGATGCATCAAAATGTAAATTTCTCCCTCAAATTAAGGCCTATATTTGGTGGTAGTAAACTTGTCTTGACCAGGAATACCCTTTTTCCAGTGCTTTTGAAGTCCTAGTTGCACCGTCCGTAATGGGTTGTTTTAATGCCTAAGTAGCAGAATTCCATGACTTCGTGCTTTCCAATTCTGTTCTCATTTCTGCTACTTCTCATTACTTTCGTATTTTTTCGATTTACTCTTAGTCCATATTCTGTACTCATTAGACTGTCCATTCCAATCAGCAGATCATCTAATTCTTCTTCACTTTCTCTCAGGATAGCAATGTCATCAGCGAATCTTATCATTGATACCCTTTCACTTTGGATTTTAATTCTACTTTTGAACTTTTATTTGCGTCATTCTTTCTTCGATGTACAGATTGAGCAGTAGGGGTGAAAGATTGCAACCCTGTCTTACATTATTTTTACCCGAACACATGTTGTACATTACCCGTATTTTCTTATAGCTTAGTCCTAATTTTCTCAAAATTCCAAACATCTTCTGCCATTTTACATTGTCTAACGCTTATTCCAGATCGACAACAACTCCTATGAAGTCTTGGTTTTCTTTTTTTTTTTTTTTTGCTTCTATTATCAACTCTATAGTCAGAACTGCCCCTCATGTGTCGTGTCTCTACCTTTCCTAAAGCCAAACTGATTTTCATCTCATAGAGCCTAAATTTTCTTTTCCGTTGTTCTATATATAATTCTTAACAGCTTCTTTGATGCATGAGATTTTAAGCTGTTTCTGTGATAATTCTCGCATTTGTCCGCTCTTTCCGTCTTCGGAATTGTGTGGTTAACGTTTCTTCGAGAGTCGTATATTGCATCACGAGACTCATAGATTCAACAAACATGAATAGTCCTTTTGTTGCGACATCCTCTAATGATTTTAGAAATTCTGATGGAATGTTATCTATTCTCCTGTCTAATCTCATCTCAAGTCATCCAAAGCTGTTTCAAATTCTGATTCTCATACTGGGTCCTCTATCTCTTCTATGTCCACTACCGTTTCTTGCGTCACGTCACCAGACAAGTCTTTCCCCTCGTAGATGTCTTCAGTGTATCCCTTCCATCTATCCGCTCTCTCCTCTCCTTTTAGCAGTGGAATTCCCGCTGAAATCTTAATGCTTAGTGTCTCTACCCTTGCTTTTAATTTCACCAAAGGTTATTTTGATTTTTTAAATGCTGAGCCATTCCTTCCGACAGTCATTTCTCTTTAAGTTTCTTCTCATTTTTTCATGCAGATATTTCGCCTTAGGTTCCCTGCACTTCCTATTTATTTCATTCCTAAGTGGCTTGTATTTCTGTATTCATGAATTTCCATGAACATTTTGGCACTTCCATTTCCAGTCAAATGAAGCATTTCTTCTGTTATTCATGGTTTCTTAGGAGCTACCTTCTTTGTAACTATGTTTTTCTTTCCAGCTTCTGTGATTGTCCTTTTTAGAGATGTCTTCAACTGAACTGCCCACTGAGCTATTCTTAATCGCAGTTTCTATATCCACAGAGAACTTCAGGCGTATCTCTTCATTCCTTAGTACTTTCATACCCCACTTGGTTGCGCATTGATCCTTCCTGACCAGTCTCTTCATCACTAACAGATTGTAATTTGAGTCTATATCTGCTCCTGAGTACGCCTTACAATCCAGTATCCGATTTCGGATGATCTAATCTAACTGAAGTCTTCCCTTATCTCCCTGCCTTTTCCAAGTATACTTGCTCCTCTTGTCATCCTCGAGCAGAGTATTTATTATTACCATCTGAAATATATTCCAGAACTCAATTAGCCTTCCTCCTCTCTCATTCATAGCACCAAGCCAGTATTCTCCCATGAGCCCTTCTTCTGCTCCTTCCTCCGTAACTGCATTCCAGTCCTCTATGACTATTAGATTTTCATATTCCTTTACGTACCGAATTATCCGCTGAATGTCATAATATGCTTTCTCTATATCTTCATCTTGCGACGTCGGCAGTTTGCTTGATCTATCGTTGTCGGTGTTGTCTTGCTATCGATTGTGATGAGGTCAAACCTATCACTGAACTGTTCACAGTAACCCACGCTCTACCCTACCTTCCTATTCATAATTAATACTATTGGCGTTATACCATTTTCTGCTGCTGTTGATATCTTACCCAATACACATCTGACGAGAAATGCTTATGTTTTTCCATTTCATTTTACTGGCTCCACTGTACTAGATTAAGTCTTAGTATTTCCCTTGTCAGATTTTCTATCTTCCCTACCACGTCCAAACTTTCTACGCCCCGACTCATACAATTTTGTCGTTTCGTTGGTTATTCGCTCTTTTGCTCATGGTGATGTCCTCTCCCGGAGATCCGAATGGGGGACTACTCCGGATATTTTGCCAGTGGAGAGATCATCATGACTCTTTCTCAATTACAGGCCACGTGTCCTATGGATATATATTATGTGTCTTTATGCAGTGGTTTCTATTGCCTTCTACATTCTCATGCGTTGACTATTGCTCATTCTTCACATTTTATAAGCATTTTCCCACCTCAAGGGCAAGAGACTGCCCGGATCCTCTATCTGCTTCTCCGGTCTTTTTGACAAGGCCTTTGGCTGAGTGGGGTGACGTCTTATGCCAGAAGCCTTCGGCCGCCATTGCTGACGACCTTTATTCAAACGGTTGCGCGATTCAGACCCGCGACAGAGGACGTTTTGATTACAAATCAAACACACTATCCCTTTTTTTAAAGAGTAATTTATTGAGCAATGTACATGTATAGTTAACTTACATTAGAATAAAGACCAAAAACATGAGTATGACACAGTTTAAGAATACGAAAATTCAATTAATTAGAAAAAAGCTCAACAGAAGGATCTGAATATTCCAGCAAACAGGAAATACATTATACGGAAAACAGTCAATAATTGTCACAGACAGCTACAGGCTCGTGGAGACAAGGACATAGTCGAGTCTTGACCCTCCGCGCCCCTTACCTCCTCCTCCCCTCCCCCCCCCCCCACCCCCCACCCGCCCCGGTCACTGAATTACTCCCTCACATGGCTTCATATATATATTTCCTTTCAAATTTGAAAAATAATATCAGTACCGCCAAAGGAAAGAATACAGGGGGAAAAACAGAGACGAAAAACGAAAGCCCTGTGCGGGCAGGAGCTACTGTCTAAACTATTCGAAGCCCTGTTTTCGAAAGGTAAGGTTCAGCATGTTGACACGGAGTTCTCGAAATGCAGCAACTGGACGTGGAGCGGGCTCAACAAGGCCTTGAAGGTGCCATACTGAATATTGAGCCTCGCTGCCTCCACAGCCGTCCATGATTGGGAAAGTGTTGGCGGTTCAGGATTGTATGCAAGAGACAACACTCTTGAAATATGCCATAAATTTTCGATGCGATTCATATCCGGCGATCTGGATGGCCAAATCATTCTCTCGAATTGTTCAGAATATTCTTGAAGACAGTTTCGAACAATTGTGGTCTGGCTACACAGCATATCGTTGTTATGGAGCATAAAGGCCATGGAAATTGGAAATATGTGGTAAGTCTTACGGGACCAAACTCCTGAAGCCATCGGTCCTAAGCTTACACTCTATTTAATCTGACTTCAACTAACTTAGGCTGAGGACAACACACATTCAACCATGCCCGAGGAAGGACTCGAACCTCCGACTGGGGCAGCCACGCGGACCGTGACAAGACGCTTTAGACCGCTCGGCTAACCCTAGCGGCTAAAGGCCATGAATGGGCGAAAATGGCCGCCTCCAAGTAGCTGAATACAACAATTTGGAGTGAAAGATCGGTTTAGTTGGACACAGCCCAATACATGTAAACACAGCCTACTCTATTATGGAACCAACTCCGGCTTGCACAGTACCCTGTTGACAACTTTGGTCCATGGCTTCGTGGGGTCTACGCCACACTCGAACTCTACCATCAGCTCTTATCAACTGAAATGGGGACTCAGCTGATCAGGTTACAGTTTTCCAGTCGTCTATGGTCCAACCGATATGGTCACGAGCCCATGAGAGGCGCTGCAGGCAATGTAGTGCTGTTATCATAGGCACTCGTGTCGGCTGTGTGCTGCCTTAGCCCATTAATGTCAAATTTCGCCGCACTTTCCTATAACGGATACGTTTGTCGTACGGCCCCCAGTGACGTCTGCTGTTATTTTATGTAGTGTTGCTTGTCTGTTAGCACAGACAGCCCTACGCAAAAGGCGCTGCTCTCGCTTGTTAAGCGAAGGCTGTCGGCCACTGCGTTGCCCGCTGTGAAAGGAAACGCCTGGAATTTTGGATTCTCGGTATGCTCTTGGCGCTGTTGATCTTGGAATATTGACTTCCCTAACGATTTGCGAAATGGAGTGTCCGATGCGTCTAGCTCCAACTACCGAAGTTTGTTAATTTTATCATCACATGGGAAAACTTTCCACATGACTCACCTGGGTACAAGTGACTGCTATGCCAATGCAGTGACCTTTTTATACTTGTATACGCGATACTAACGCCATCTGTATATGTGCATATCGCTATCCCATGACTTCTGTCAACTCAGAGAAACTGGTGGAAAACAAATTGTCAGCATTAAGTTCACCAGCAAGGACAAAATGTGCAAGGTGACCAACCAGAAAATTGCAGTAATAGTCTTGTGGCATTTGTGCCACACTGCGCCTCGCATCAGTAGCCGGTAGCCATTAGCTGACCTCACATCAAGCGATCCCACATGGTCACGTAGTGCGGGACCAAGGAGCGTTCGAGAGGCTTCCTCTGCTGGAACAGTGGGGGCGTAACACCACACCGCATAATTCTCACAATTTGCTTTCGCATATTACAATTACATTTTAACTTCCAACCATACCGTTGGCCTTTCGTAGACTGAGAATAATCATTTAGTAACTTCATCAACTTCAATAATTTTTATTAGAGAAGTAAGATGTTTTAATTAAGGTGAACTTTTATTAGATGATGAGATGGATCAGTCAGAAGCGAGCAGGAGGAGACAGGCGCGAAAGATGGTTAGGCGTCTGCAGGAGTCGCATTCGGGACATTATCCGAAATTGTACTAAACGCATTCTCTGAAAATTATATCGAGCAGTTAGTCATGAGCCCACGCGAGTAGCAAACGGTTGTGAAAACACACTTGAGCTCTTAGCAACAAATAATCCTGAGTTAATAACGAGCATCAAAACGCATACAGGGATTAGTGAACACAGAGTTGTCGTAGCGAGACTGAATATTGTAATCCCCATATCCTACAAAAATAAAGGAAGAAATATACCTATTCAAAAAAGCAGATAAAAAGTCGCTTGAGGCCTTCCTGAGGGACAATCTCCACTCCTTCCAAATTAATAACAGAAGTGTAGACCAGATGTGGCTTGAATTCAAAGAAATATTATCGTCAGCAATTGAGAGATGTATACAAAACAAATTAACAAACGGCGGAGCTGATCCTCCTTGTTACACAAACTTGGTCAGAACACTGTTGCAGAAACAACGGAACAAACATGCCAAATTTAAACAGACGATCTATTACATAAGCTCGAAATTTAGCGCGGTCTTCAATGGGAGATGCTTATAACAGTTTCCACAACGAAACTATGTCTCGAAACCTGGTAGAAAATCCAAAGAGATTCAGGTCGTATGTGACGTATGTTAGCGGCAAGAAACAATCAATGCCTTGTCTGCGCGATAGCAATGGAGATACTATAGAAGACAGAGCTGTCAAAGTAGAGTTACTAAACACAGCCTTCCGAAATGCCTTCACAAAAGAAGATGAAGTAAATGTTCCGGAATTCGAATCAAGAACAGCTACCAACAAGAGTAACGTAGAAGTAAATATCCTGAGGGTAGTGAAGCAACTTAAATCACTTAATAAAAGCAAGTCTTCTGGGCCAGACGGTATATCAACTAGGTTGCTTTCAGAGTATCTTGATGCATTAGCTCCATACTTAACAACCATATACAACCGTTCGCTCGACGAAAGATCCGATTGCGCCAGATATTATGCGCATTGTCTTATGCAGCTGGCTGTCAACAAGCCTTGTGTGATGACTGTACGTCCGTAGGTTTAACTTTATAATACCCTACACGTGCCTCCTCGATGGTGCTAATAGAGCAGGCAGCCAGACTATCCACAGGATCTCCTGGCAATGACATATCAACTAAATAGCAGGAACAGTTCTTTTCAGAGCTCATTAACTTAGATACTGAGAGGGAACATAAGAAAAGGCTAGAAACATTTGAGGTGTGAATATAGAGGAGAGAGGGTAATCTGGATGGGAAGAGTGAGTAACTAAAGAGTGTTGGAATGGACTGATTACAGGAGAAAATTGCTTCGCGTTGTAAGAGAAAATGTCTAGTTCATGGAAGAAGATCGAGAGGAAGCAGGAGATACAAGATGATAGCCGACTTAAAGGGAAAGGAAATTACGCGGACGTGAAGAAGATGGAAGAAGACGGGAAAGTTAAGTCCCATAAGATTTCACACACATTTGAACATTTTTTACCATTTGGAAACATGCCAATGGGCAGAACAATGATGATGATGATGATGATGATCGTAGAGTGGAGGCAGCTTCAGCAGCTGACGGACACAGCTCCCAGAGGCGCTAAGTCTGTCCCGCTCGTGATGGACCATCAGACTCAAAGTCTCAGCGCCAGCGCCCCTTCTGCTTCACTCGTAGTTTCGCACCAGAATGTTTTCGTACCTCCTAAGAAAACCTCGTAGCCTGTTTCAAGCCATCAAAATCATTCGAGCACTGGCCGATGATTCAGGTGAGAGAAATGAAAAGTTGCTCTTCCCTTCCACATGAAGTCTGGTGCGTGACCAATCAGATTTTACCACTCATAAGTGGCCCAGTTTGTTGTTCCCTGAACTATAGGATGTCAGTCTGTTGCTACAATAACTATTTTGTGAGCAGAGGACTGCAACCACCAGCGACATCGTTGCCTGTGTAGGCGTGACTGGATTCTAGTCGGCATTGCGTGACATTCTGATGAATAGCTGCTGGGGAGGAATAGCTTCAACCAGAGAAGTAGAGCCTCATTTAGTAGTCTTCCGAGTAGTGCGTGATCAAGCAAACACGTCGCACTGACTCCATTACGAAAACAGCAGATAGATTTTTAACAGAGTTTTTCCCGGCAGACAAAACTGTAAGGTGTGTCTCGCCGTAGCGTCTCGGCCCTTCGTGGCGCCGACTCGACACGGGAGCTGCGAATGTCACTGTGCTTCTGAAGGCTCAATCCATCTGCCACTGCCGGCCATTGTGGCCGAACGGTTCTAGGCGCTTCAGTCTGGAACCGCGCGACCGCTACGGTCGCAGGTTCGAATCCTGCTTCGGGCATGGATGTGTGAGATGTCCTTAGGTTAGGTTTAAGTAGTTCTAAGTTCTATGGGACTGATGACCTCAGATGTAAGTCCCATAGTGCTCAGAGCCATTTTGAACCCTCTGCCACTGCAAGCGTAACCAACCTTTCGTGAACACGCAATAAAACGAGCCTTGAGACGAAGGAGAACATCTCCATGAAGTCCCGCACGAAATTCCTACAGAAGGGCAAGACCTGTTCACTTTATTAACGATTACAGCTATTGCTCAACCATTGCTCTCAGAGATGTATTTAATCTACATGGAAAACGGGGTGTTGTAAAAGGGTCATTCATCGATCTTTTTTATGGGATTTGTAATTACTATTCCGGTCCTATCTCTACCAGGGAAGCGTAAGGAGAATAATATGACAGCAGTCTGTCGGTTATTTGACAGACTTGTTTAAATGTCGACACTCATAACATAACATTTCAGCTTTTGGCGAACACAGAAAAAGCTTATTGCACTTCGTCTGGTCGTTTGAACCATCCACAGAAAATGTCTGGGATTTTTGGGAACAGTAGTTAAACGTTTGTCAACATCCCTGCAATTTGTATCTCTAAATGATGTTTTTGTCAATATGTACTTGTACGGCAAAAGCGAAGAATCTTGTGGACTGTCTTCCTGGTCGCGTAAAGGACAAGCTGGTGAGGCCATTACACGGTATTGGTGTGATGTCATTCGATTTGTTGTACGCTGTGCCTACACACTGTGGCGCTGTTCTCTCTCGGCTCGATGGTGATGGGTGTCCCAGTCGAGATGACGTGGAACGGCGTCCGTCGACCATGACAACGCCAATCTGTAACTACCAAAAAAGAAAAAGAAAAGAAAAAAAAGACTCCTCACGTGGTTTGGTTACTTACAGATATTATATCTCGATATCATTGTCTCGATGGAGCAGCACGCCGGAGTGTGTGCGCCACCCTTGCTTGTAATGAAAGCAATTGCGTTCGTTGTATGTCGATCTTCTTCACTTATAAATGTAGCGACTGCACCACTCGATAACGCCATGCTTCCGTTGACTTGAAATAACCAAAATTCCCTTGCGTGTTCGCGACAGACCCTTCAGCTTACGCGAACTTGCTGACTGTAGTTCTTATGCTCGGTTTGAGAATGGTTATTCAAATGTTAACAAACAGTGTCTTGAATCAGTGTCTGGGCTTTAACCTTCGTAAATAATAATTTTTGAATTTTTTCTTTAAAGTTTCTGCTTTGAATTGTATGGTATTCTTTCATTCAATCATTTCTTTATGATAAGCATTAGTACTTATATAACAGTCATGATAATCAAACTGAGTAGAGTGTAAATTTTGTTGTCAGTAGCTGCCGTCACTGTCAGGATGACTAATTTTGCTACTTCTTTTACAACAAAAAGGGTGGTTATTATGGGTTCTATATTTGGGGTGTTACAACACACACGAATCGCCTCTTTTTCCCAATATGAGGTGGTCAGAGGCGGACAGTGGTGCAAGGTCGAGTATAGCTGTCTGGCGGCCTCTGCTGGAACTCCCATCCTATGGAACTCCTACGCTGCGTCTTACAACTTTAACTAAATACGAGTACATGTACTTACAAGCAGTGCCAACCAGTCCTACGCTGCGTCTTATAACTTTAACTAAATACATGTACTTACAAGCAGTGCCAACCAGTCACAATGTATAAGTAACTTGGGAATGACCCTTGCTGTCTTTACGTCCCACAGATATTGAAATAAAAAAGTGACCGGCGTGACTACCCTGTAAAGCTTTAGAGGGTAGTAAGTGCCCAAGCATCTCTTTCTTTTAAGGGTCGCGATTTTTTTCGCGTATCGAATTTATTAGGGATGCGACATTAACATAGATACTCCGACATCATTTTTTAAAACAACATTTATCGAATAATATGCAGTATAAAAGATACTTGGCTTCAAATTCAGCACACATGATTGACTGCAGAAGATTCTGGATTCAATGAGAGCCAACTGTTTGTAGGTGGAGACGGGCAGTAGTGACACGCGAATGAATGCGTTCCACATTCAGTTCGTGACATATCGGGTGAATGGAGAACATGATGTGATTGTTACTTTGTCTCAATTCCTTCCATTTAATATAGTGTCATCGTTATAGGTTAATTGTAATTTGTGGTGCGTCACGATATATTTCTTAATACTTTACCTCCATTTCACACGTGATACTAATAAGCTATTTCACTGAACAGCCACTTCTGAATGATAACGTTAGTTAATCTATTGCTCTGAGGAAAGAATAACTTGTGATAGAACATACTTGAAATATGTGCTTTGTTTATTTTGCTACTGATTGGTGTAGACGCAACTAAACTCGCTGCTTGGCTCACAATTTATGCGGACCTTACTTGAGCAGTGCAACAGAATTCAGTCATTAGTCAGTAGAGCGTATTTTCCGCGCCACTTACGAAAACTGTGAAATATTTATCTTGATACGGTTCAGGACTCCGTTATCCCGTTATCAAGTGCTAACGGGATTCGCTAGTTAGACATTAAGTTCTGCAATGTGGAATGGAATGGCTCTGAGCACTATGCGACTTAACTTCTGAGGTCATCAGTCGCGTAGAACTTAGAACTAATTAAACCTAACTAACCTAAGGACATCCCACACATCCATGCCCGAGCAGGATTCGAACCTGCGGCCGGAACGGTCGCTCTGCTCCAGACTGTAGCGCCTAGAACCGCACGGCCACTCCGGCCGGCTTCTGCAATGTATTTTGCAGTTTCGTCCTTTAATTTTTTGTCACAGCTCTTTTCAATGACCGTCTGTCACTATCATAGAACACACGCTTTCGTTCGCGTTATGATTTAGCGGATGATGACTTTTCTGCTTTCCCTCTATGCGGAAAAATCTTCGATAACGTGCCTCTTGAAACACCAAACACCTTGACTGGTTACGGGAGTATCCACCATACCAGCATTAACAATTTACCCACCTTCTAATTCACTTAGCTCCGACATAATACACCCAGAACTACACAGAACACTGTTCTGGCCACGACTGACATCTACGATGCAATGAGGACATTGCAGAGCTGCCGTTCGGGGTCGCCATCTGCAGAATGGTTAGCATTTGCATTTGTGTTGTTCAAACGTGTATTTCTCGCAGTGTTTCCGTATTTTTTAGTCGAAAACTTGTTTAATGTCCTGACGTGTTTGCATGATTCTATTAAATTCCCTCTTCTTAGAGGCGATTAATGCGGCTGTGAAAGGCTAAATTCATGTTACATTTTTCATGATTAGAGCCAACAGCCTTGCCGCAGTGGTACCACCGGTTCCCATCAGATAATCGAAGTTAAGCGCTGTCGGGCTGGGCAAGCAATTGGTTGGGAGACCATCCGGTTTGAAGAGCGCTGTTGGCAAGCGGGGTGCACTCAGCTCTTGTGAGATACGTAGCGGCTTCGGTCTCGTAAACTGACAAACGGCCGTGAGAACGGTGTGCTGACCACATGCCTCTCCAATTCCGCATCCAGTGACGACTGTGGGGTGAGGATGACACGGATGCCAGTCGGTACCGTCGGGCCTTCTAGGGCCTATTCGGACGGAGTTTAGTTTTCAGTTTAGTTGTTTTCATGATTAGAGCACAGTAATGATTCGATGTATTTCTTCCTGAATCGCTGTACAACACAACAGCATTCTCAGACGCTTCTCTTTCAAGGGTTTTACCTGCCCATTGAGTCAGATTCACCAAAAACAGAATTAATTTTTTAGTTTTCTAGATACCGGACTTCACCCCACGAGAATAAGAAGGCGAGATTATTTCGTGTAATGCATGGAATTTGAAGAAGCAACTTTTAGCCCCAAGGCAAGAGGCCGGGTTCTTAGAACCGAGAGACATCTATAACTAAGAGTGCGCTTTAAACCTGCAGAACTCGACGGTCGCAGGTTTCTCGTTATCTGGCCTTTTCCAGAAGGGAGCGTACAGCGCCACAGCTGTGCTTTCTCTGAAAACATCTGCCGAACAGCTCGCTTCCTTGCAGCGGCTGCGCTCGCTACAGCGGCGCGGCTGCTCCAGATATTCGCAACCTACAGACGGCGGCAACAGAGTGCTTTCCTTATTCGTAGCTCTGGACTCCAATTGTTCATATTCGCCTATGTCCACAGAATACGAAGCTGCTGCATTCAGATCATCTAGGTGTGTTATGTTTCTATTAATAGTTTCGTCCCCCCCCCCTCGCCTTTTCCAATATAAAAACACACAGCATTGATTTCTGACTGCAACTGCTTGCGCCCTACCTGTGTCCTTCTGTTTGAAAAGGTTCCACCTTCTTTTTACCCTGTTGTTCTGTTCGTGTCCAGGTGACCCGAAATGGTAATCAAATCATTTCTAATTTTTCTAACTTTGTCGCGGAATATATGGGCAATACGTGTTGTCTAATCATGAGCCATAATAGTTAAATATGTAACGTGCGTGTCATAATGACCAGATGCAAATATTATTACTCTAATGCCAAATAAGTTTTAGTTTTCTCTTATACTTAATGGTACTAATGATTTTTTTCGTTGAATCTTGCTCTGAACAATCAACAAAGCCTCTGCATTTACAGCGATGTGCTTGTCTTTCTTTTTCCAGGAAACTGTTTAGAACTATTCAATTATTTGAATCTTTATTCTCTCTGCTCAGGTTGAATTGTGACGAAATGGCAATTAGATCATTGACAGTTGTTGGCTTGGAATAATTAGTAAAGTTATAAACAGAGGACATGCAGCTTTACTGTATGATTAAATGATGATGGCGTCCTCTTGGGTAAAATATTCCGGAGGTAAAATAGTCCCCCATTGGGACCTCCGGGCGGGGACTACTCAAGAGGACGTCGTTATCAGGAGAAAGAAAACTGGCATTCTACGGATCGGAGCGTGGAATGTCAGATCCCTTAATCGCGCAGGTAGGTTAGAAAATTTAAAAAGGGAAATGGATAGGTTAAAGTTAGATATAGTGGGAATTAGTGAAGTTCGGTGGCAGGAGGAACAAGACTTTTGGTCAGGTGATTACAGGGTTATAAATACAAAATCAAATAGGGGTAAAGCAGGAGTAGGTTTAATAATGAATAAAAAAGTAGGAGTGCGGGTTAGCTACTACAAACAGCATAGTGAACGCATTATTGTGGCCAAGATAGACACAAAGCCCATGCCTACTACAGTAGTACAAGTTTATATGCCAACTAGCTCTGCAACTGACGAAGAAATTGATGAAATCTATGACGAGATAAAAGAAATTATTCAGGTAGTGAAGGGAGACGAAAATTTAATAGTCATGGGTGACTGGAATTCGTCAGTAGGAAAAGGGAGAGAAGGAAACATAGTAGGTGAATATGGATTGGGGGGAAGAAATGAAAGAGGAAGCCGCCTTGTAGAATTTTGCACAGAGCATAACTTAATCATAGCTAACACTTGGTTCAAGAATCAAAAAAGAAGGTTGTATACCTGGAAGAATCCTGGAGGTACTGAAAGGTATCAGATAGATTATATAATGATAAGACAGAGATTTAGGAACCAGGTTTTAAATTGTAAGACATTTCCAGGGGCAGATGTGGATTCTGACGCTAATCTATTGGTTATGAACAGCAAATTGAAACTGAAGAAACTGCAAAAAGGTTGGAATTTAAGGAGATGGGACCTGGATAAACTGAAAGAACCAGAGGTTGTAGAGAGTTTCAGGAATAGCATAAGGGAATAATTGACAGGAATGGGGGAAAGAAATACAGTAGAAGAAGAATGGGTAGCTCTGAGGGATGAAGTAGTGAAAGCAGAGGATCAAGTAGGTAAAAAGACGAGGGCTAATAGAAATCCATGGGTAACAGAAGAAATATTAAATTTATTTGATGAAAGGAGAAAATATAAAAATGCAGGAAATGAAGCAGGCAAAAAGGAATACAAACGTCTCAAAAATGAGATCGACAGGAAGGGCAAAATGGCTAAGCAGGGATGGCTAGAGGACAAATGTAAGGATGTAGAGGCTTGTCTCACTAGGGGTAAGATAGATACTGCCTACAGGAAAATTAAAGAGACCTTTGGCGAGAAGAGAACCACTTGTAAGAATATCAAGACCTCAGATGGCAACCCAGTTAGAACTAAGCAAAGAAGAGAAGGCAGAAAGGTGGAAGGAGTATATAGAGGGTTTATACAAGGGCGATGTACTTGAGGAGAATATTATGGAAATGGAAATGGAAGAGGATGTAGATGAAGATGAAATGGGAGATAAGATACTGCGTGAAGAGTTTGACAAAGCACTGAAAGACCTGAGTCGAAACAAGGCCCCGGGAGTAGACAACATTCTATTAGAACTACTGATGGCCTTGGGAAAGCCAGTCATGACAAAACTCTACCATCTGGTGAGCAAGATGTATGAGACAGGCGAAATACCCACAGACTTCAAGAAGAATATAATAATTCCAATCCCAAAGAAAGCAGGTGTTGACAGATGTGAAAATTACCGAACTATCAGTTTAATAAGCCACAGCTGCAAAATACTAACGCGAATTCTTTACTAACGAATGGAAAAACTGGTAGAAGCGGACCTCGGGGAAGATCAGTTTGGATTCCGTAGAAATGTTGGAACACGTGAGGCAATACTAACCTTACGACTTATCTTAGAAGAAAGGTTAAGAAAAGGCAAACGTACGTTTCTAGCATTTGTAGACTTAGAGAAAGCTTTTGACAACGTTAACTGGAATACTCTCTCTCAAATTCTGAAGGTGGCAGGGGTAAAATACAGGGAGCGAAAGGCTATTTACAATTTGTACAGAAACCAGATGGCAGTTATAAGAGTCGAGGGGCATGAAAGGGAAGCAGTGGTTGGGAAAGGAGTGAGACAGGGTTGTAGCCTATCCCCGATGTTATTCAATCTGTATATTGAGCAAGCAGTAAAGGAAACAAAAGAAAAATTCGGAGTAGGTATTAAAATCCATGGAGAAGAAATAAAAGCTTTGAGGTTCACCGATGACATAGTAATTCTATCAGAGACAGCGAAGGACTTGGAAGAGCAGTTGAACGGAATGGACAGTGTCTTGGAAGAAGGATATAAGATGAACATCAACAAAAGGATAACGAGGGTAATGGAATGTAGTCGAATTAATTCGGCCGATGCTGAGGGAATTAGATTAAGTAATGAGACACTTAAAGTAGTAAAGGAGTTTTGCTATTTAGGGAGTAAAATAACTGATGATGGTCGTAGTAGAGAGGATATAAAATGTAGACTGGCAATGGCAAGGAAAGCGTTTCTGAAGAAGAGAAATTTGTTAACATCGAGTATAGATTTAAGTGTCAGGAAGTCGTTTCTGAAAGTATTTGGATGGAGTGTAGCCATGTATGGAAGTGAAACATGGACGATAACCAGTTTGGAGAAGAAGAGAATAGAAGGTTTCGAAATGTGGTGCTACAGAAGAATGCTGAAGATAAGGTGGGTAGATCACGTAACTAATGAGAAGGTATTGAATAGGATTGGGGAGAAGAGAAGTTTGTGGCACAACTTGACTAGAAGAAGGGATCGGTTGGTAGGACATGTTTTGAGGCATCAAGGGATCACAAATTTAGCATTGGAGGGCAGCGTGGAGGGTAAAAATCGTAGAGGGAGACCAAGAGATGAATACACTAAGCAGATTCAGAAGGATGTAGGTTGCAGTAGGTACTGGGAGATGAAGAAGCTTGCACAGGATAGAGTAGCATGGAGAGCTGCATCAAACCAGTCTCAGGACTGAAGACCACAACAACAACAATAAACAGATCAAGGAACACTTTCCAAGTTTGAAGGTCGTGAAAGTAGAAGTCTGAAAGCAAGTGTTGTGAGGACAGTGACAACATTCCACAACCTACAAAAAATAATTTGCAACGTTTTCTTTCTAAAAATGAGAATACAGAATGTTAGTTACGCCCACCAGCAAAACATGGCCGCCTATCAGCTTGTAATATCACGGAGGATAACCCGAAGTTACCACGTACGCAACCAGCAAAATAAGTGTCGTAAAAAGTTCATATGAAGTAGTTCTTTGTACAGTGTTTCAAAATGAAATAATAGAGATGTCGAATATTGAGGAGAACAATATTTTTGGAGAAACTTGCAAAGTCACTGTTAGCAGAACATATTGCATCAAAGAAGCCTTTTCCAAGAACAGGTATTCTTTGAGAATGGTCAGGTGCATCCATATCCTGAAGGTGTGCAGAGTTTCTGACAATCAGTGAAAACAAGAAAGTCGTACGTACGTAAGCTGTGTCCAGAAAGCAATGACTATCAAACAACGTTAACCGTGTGGGAAATATAATAAACGTGTTCTAAACTTCAGATGCATCATTTATTATTCAACTGCCTTCCATCTGGTGGATTACATTTGGTTGTCCATGTCGTATTTTGCACACCTCCTCACGGCACCGTGTGCTGATAAACGACGTATGATATACTATGATTCCAGTTTCTGTTTTCCTCTGCAACTTTAACCACGTACTCACGCGTGGTTTCCTTCTATACGTTCCGCAGAATACTTTCTTGTGTTAACTACCTTTGAAATCCCTGGACTACCAGGACAGAGCGGATGAGGTTATACGTGTGGAAAGGGGCCAAAATAAGTTACTGTCAGTTGCATTCAACATATAAACTTTATTTCTTAAAACAGACAATAACACAAGCAAGAATCAAAAATTCTCAAGGTTTTAACGAAAGACCTCATTTGATTTAATTTCGATCGGCTGAAGGTCACATCGAAAATCCAAGGCACAAGGCCTAAGCAAGGGATTGAGGTACAGGAGTTCTTCTGGAGGTTTCAATTCTTCAGAAAAAAAGCTTCAACATAAATAGGCTAAAAGCCTTGGCTTAAATTTTCTCCCTTAGAACCCAGCTGAAGGCCTCACATTAATCAGATGGCTCTGAGCACTATGGGACTTAATTTCTGAGGTCATCAGTCCCCTAGAACGTAGAACTACTTAAACGTAAATAACCTAAGGACATCACACACATCCATGCCCGAGGCAGGATTCGAACCTGCGACCGCAGCGGTCGCGCGGTTCCAGACTGTAGCGCCTAGAACCGCTCGGCCACTCCGGCCAGCTCTCACATTAATCAAGAACAGTGTTACGACTTCAGGCCGAAACAAAGATTTTCGATCTTTAATCCAAATAGGCTGAAAACTCGGCTGAAGGCCAGATATCAACAAAACAATTTAACGGCTTAAGCCCCCCCCCCCCCCCCCCATCAACCATGGACCTTGCCGTTGGTAGGGAGGCTTGCGTGCCTCAGCAATACGGATGGCCGTACCGTAGGTGCAACCACAACGGAGGGTTATCTGTTGAAGGACCAGACAAACGTGTGGTTCCTGAAGAGGGGCCGCAGCCTTTTCAGTAGTTGCAGGAGAAACAGTGTGGATGATTGATTGATCTGGCCTTGTAACAGTAACCAAAACGACTTTGCTGTGCTGGTACTGCGAACGGCTGAAAACAAGGGGAAATTACAGCCGTAATTTTTCCCGAGGGCATGCAGCTTTACTGTGTGGTTAAATGATGATGGCGTCCTCTTGGGTAAAATATTCCGGAGGTAAAATAGTCCCCAATTCGGATCTCCGGGTGGAGACTACTCAAGAGGACTTCATTATCAGGAGAAAGAAAACTGGCGTTCTACGGATCGGAGCGTGGAATGTCATATCCATTAATCGAGCAGGCAGGTTAGAAAATTTAAAAAGGGAAATGGATAGGTTAAAGTTAGATACAGTGGCAATTAGTGAAGTTCGGTGGCAGGAGGAACAAGACTTTTGGTCAGGTGAATACAGAGTTATAATACAAAATCAAATAGGGGTAATGCAGGAGTAGGTTTAATAATGAATAAAAAAATAGAAGTGCGTGTAAAGTACTACAAACAGCATAGTGAATACGTTATTGTGGCCAAGATAGACACTAAGCCCACGCCTACTACAGTAGTACAAGTTTATTTGCCAACTAGCTCTGCAGATGACGAAGAAATTGATGAAATGTATTATGAGATAAAAGAAATTATTCAGGTAGTGAAGGGAGACGAAAATTTAATAGTCATAAGTGACTGGAATTCGAGAGTAGGAAAAGGGAGAGAAGGAAACATAGTAGGTGAATATGGATTGGGGGGAAGAAATGAAAGAGGAAGCCGCCTCGTAGAATTTTGCACAGAGCATAACTTAATCATAGCTAACACTTGGTTCAAGAATCAAAAAAGAAGGTTGTATACCTGGGAGAATCCTGGAGATACTAAATGGTATCAGATAGATTGTATAATGGTTAGACAAAGATTTAGGAACCAGGTTTTAAATTGTAAGACATTTCCAGGGGCAGATGTGGACTCTGCCCACAATCTAATGGTATGAGCTGTAGATTAAAACTGAAGAAACTGCAAAAAGGTGGGAATTTAAGGAGATGGGACCTGGATAAACTGAAAGAACCAGAGGTTGTACAGAGTTTCAGTGAGAGCTTAAGGGAACAATTGACAGGAATGGGGGAAAGAAGTACAGTAGAAGAAGAATGGTTAGCTCTGAGGGATGAAGTAGTGAAGGCAGCAGAGGATCAAGTAGGTAAAAAGACGAGGGCTAGTAGAAATCCTTGGGTAACAGAAGAAATATTGAATTTAATTGATGAAAGGAGAAAATATAAAAATGCAGTAAATGAAGCAGGCAAAAAGGAATACAAACGTCTCAAAAATGAGATCGACAGGAAGGGCAAAATGGCTAAGCAGGGATGGCTAGAGGACAAATGTAAGGATGTAGAGGTTTATCTCACTAGGGGTAAGATAGATACTGCCTACAGGAAAATTAAAGTGACCTTTGGAGAGAAGAGAACCACTTGTATGAATATCAAGAGCTCAGATGGAAACCCAGTTCTAAGCAAAGAAGGGAAAGCAGAAAGGTGGAAGGAGTATATAGAAGATCTATACAAGGGCGATGTACTTGAGGACAATATTATGGAAATGGAAGAGGATGTAGATGAAGATGAAATGGGAGATAAGATACTGCGTGACGAGTTTGACAGAGCACTGAAAGACCTGAGTCGAAACAAGGCCCCAGGAGTAGACAACATTCCATTAGAACTATTGACGGCCTTGGGAGAGCCAGTGCTGACAAAACTCTACAATCTGATGAGCAAGATGTATGGGACAGGCGAAATTCCCTCGGACTTCAAGAAGAATATAATAACTCTAATTCCAAAGAAGCAGGTGTTGACAGATGATTACCGAACTATCAGTTTCATAAGTCACAGCTGCAAAATGCTAACACGAATTCTTTACAGACGAATGGAAAAACTGGTAGAAGCCGACCTCGAGGAAGATCAGTTTGGATTCCGTAGAAATATTGGAATACGTGAGACAATACTGACCCTACGACTTATCTTAGAAGAAAGATTAAGGAATGGCAAACCTACGTTTCTATCATTTGTAGAGTTAGATTTTGACAATGTTGACTGGAATACTCTCTTTCAAATTCTGAAGGTGGCAGGGGTAAAATACAGGGAGCGAAAGGCTATTTACAATTTGTACAGAAACCAGATGGCAGTTATAAGAGTCGAGGGACATGAAAGGGAAGCAGCGATTGGGAAGGGAGTGAGACAGGGTTGTAGCCTCTCCCCGATGTTATTCAATCTGTATATTGAGCAAGCAGTAAAGGAAACAAAAGAAAAATTCGGAGTAGGTATTAAAATCCATGGAGAAGAAATAAAAGCTTTGAGGTTCACCGATGACATAGTAATTCTATCAGAGACAGCGAAGGACTTGGAAGAGCAGTTGAACGGAGTGGACAGTGTCTTGGAAGAAGGATATAAGATGAACATCAACAAAAGGAAAACGAGGGTAATGGAATGTAGTCGAATTAATTCGGCCGATGCTGAGGGAATTAGATTAAGTAATGAGACACTTAAAGTAGTAAAGGAGTTTTGCTATTTGGGGAGCAAAATAACAGATGATGGTCGAAGTAGAGAGGATATAAAATGTAGACTGGCAATGGCAAGGAGAGCGTTTCTGAAGAAGAGAAATTTGTTAACATCGAGTATAGATTTAAGTGTCAGGAAGTCGTTTCTGAAAGTATTTGTATGGAGTGTAGCCATGTATGGAAGTGAAACATGGACGATAAATAGTTTGTACAAGAAGAGAACAGAAGCTTTCGAAATGTGGTGTTACAGAAGAATGCTGAAGATTCGATGGGTAGATCACATAACTAATGATGAAGTATTGAATAGGATTGGGAAGAAGAGGAGTTTGTGGCACAACTTGACTAGAAGAAGGGACCGGTTAGTAGGACACGTTCTGAGGCATCAAGGGATCACAAATTTAGCATTGGAGGGCAGCGTCGAGGGTAAAAATCGTAGTGGGAGACCAAGAGATGAATACACTAAGTAGATTCAGAAGGATGTAGGTTGCAGTAAGTACTGGGAGATGAAGTAGCTTGCACAGGATGGGGTAGCATGGAGAGCTGCATCAAACCAGTCTCAGGACTGAAGACCACAACAACAACAACAACAAGAACAAGGCTTAGGAAGAAGAGCTTCCAATTTGAAAAGGCTGAAGACCTTATCTTAAAATATTTCCAGTGAAACTCAGCTGAAGGCCTCATACTACAGAATAACAATCTTATGACGTAAGGGCAAGACAAGGATTGTAAATTTTTAATTTAAGAGAGATTAAAACTCGGCTGAAGGCCACACGCCATGCTGAAAACATTTTTACGGCTTAAGGCCTAAAGGGAAGAGCTTCTAAATGTCATCTAAAATGCTTCACAAAAACTCGGCTGAAGGCCACATACGAAACCTAACAATCTCATGGCTTAAAGGCCAGACAAAGAAATTTCCAAATTTTAATTTAAGCTGGAAAACTCGGCTGAAGGCCACTTAAAACTAGAAAATATTTCTTATGGCTTAAGGCCTAGACAAAATTTTCCAACTTTTGATTAGAAAAGGCTGAAAACTCGGCTGAAGGCCACATACCAACTTGAAACAAATTTACAGCGTAAGGCCTAGGCACAATGAATTTTCAGTATTAATTTCGAAAAGCTGAAACTCCGATGAAGGCCACAAACCAAACAAGAAACTTTTTTTTTTACGGCTTAAGGCCTAAGAAGAAAACTAGGGTGAAGTCCACACAGAGTACTTAAGACTAAAAAGGAAATCACAATGTAAAACGCAATGAGCGGCACTCAGAAGGTTCCAAGGATCGGTGAGACAGGCAGCCTGACTGACAACCTCTTAACCGGAAGGCAATGCAACCGAAAGCCAGCCGACGAACCAACCAACGAGATCAGTTCTGCTCCACCCGACCAGCAAAACGACAACAATATGTCAATATCACAACGTTCTGGATACTGGTGCCCAATCCAGGCAAGTCAGAATAAACGCCCGAAACTACCAACAACACCTCAGCTGTCGAACTACAAGCTGTGCTGGACAGCATCAGCACGACGAGTGAAATACACTGCCAAAAACTACGTCAACGACTTGGGCAGGTCACCGGAATGTCAACGGCCACAAGGCAGAAGATACCACTGGTACACTTCATTAATGAAGGAATGAATTAAATTAAGTTAAACACCACACAGGAAGATGGCTGCAATTCTAGCCTCCTACAATGCACACACGCTGTTGTTCGCGGGAATCTCCCAGAAAGAGACAACCAGTATCAAACGAAGAGATGTGATAGCAGTTGAGGCTTGATAGTAGGTTAAGTGATAACTCAACTTTAGCGTCCAGGATCGGTGGGCGACGAACTTGGTAACCCTCGCAAGAAGCGTCTCACAACTCCAACTGTGCGTGCACGCCGCCAGCGGCTCCGGCCTGACCAAGCGCCACAGAGACTTCCTCGCTGCTCTGACCCAACCGACCGACTGCCTCACACACGGAAACGGTGAAAAGACCAAATACACGTGGGCAGATGAGACGACCGACCGTACGACCAACCAATGGTCACTCCTGCTCCATTCTTCCGACGGACAGTGCATGTGTATCCCCAGCGATCGGCAAGTACTGTCTTTCTGAACCTCTCTGGCGCTCCGTCCCCGACACTGCTCCATAACCGACTGCAGTCCCGGTCCGTCACCAACTGACTTCCAGACACACGACGACCCAGAAATACTATCGGTCGTTCCAGAGATCGTATGACAGTGCACTTATCGATAAGCGCTGATGCTGCCACTCATGGACAAGTAAGGAAGAAGTTAGTGACGCCATTAAATGGAATAAGAAAAAGAGGCCGCAGTACCGTAAAACAAGATGACAAACAATAAATGGCGTGAACTCGAGCCGCACACGGCTCAACCTTCCTAGACTTTCTTCTGCTGGTGGAAACGAATAATGAAAATCCTCAGCGAATAATCCCATATGAACGATGTTATTAGTCGCTTAGTATGTAGCTGGTATTTCTTAAAGGAAGTCATTTCCTGCGTAGAACGTTTAATTTTGAAATAGCTAAGTTATTGCATTATTTGCCAGTGGTTACCTGAATTCACCCACTTGGACATTACTAAGCGAACATCTCAGATGAAAAATCCATATGTGAATAAAAAAAAAAAAAAAAAAGGAAAGAGGAACAGCTGCCAAATATTTGTGAAATGGTTTGCCCTTTATTAAGAAATTAAGTAGATTATATAAATATCTGAATGATGCTCGGAATCATGTACAGCAGCTGTGTTGGTTAAACTTTAGTGACCTAAGCGGACCACTGAGTAAAGTTCTGCTATCAGTGACTTGCAAGAATATTCAGCCTGTCAATAAGTGACACCTACATTATTTCATTTTGAAACACTCTACAAAGTATAAATTCAGATGAAACTTTTACGTCATTTATTCTGCTGGTTGGTGGTTGCATACGTGGTAACCTTCTGGGGTATTCCTGATGACATTAGAAACTGATAGGCAGCCATGTGCTGGTGGATGTAACTGCTGTTCTATATTCCTATT
Organism: Schistocerca nitens; assembly: GCF_023898315.1. NCBI lineage: Eukaryota > Metazoa > Arthropoda > Insecta > Orthoptera > Acrididae > Schistocerca > Schistocerca nitens. The sequence goes on along the minus strand of NC_064614.1, from coordinate 669,890,396 downwards.
TTTAGAAAGAAACGACCCTACAGAATTTTGTGCAAATTGTGGATTGTCGTCATTGTCATCACAACATTTACTTTCAGGTGCGTTATTTCCATGATCTTCAAACTAGGGAATTGATCCTTCATCTGTTTACGAATTTACTAATTCTTCCAAGCCAACGTCAGTCAATGATCTAATTGCTATGGTTTCACAATTAAAACTGAGCAGAGAGGATAAAACTTTAAATAAGACAAGTCTTGGAAAAAGCAAGAAACAAGCTCATTGTTGTAAACGCTGAGGATTTGTTGACTGTTTAGAGTAAGTTGCAGGGATAAAAATCGTTATTACCATTAAAGATAAAATAAAACTAAATAATGTGTCCTTTTCCATGTCTGAGACGTTTACATCTGCCAACGGCAGACGTCACAGTTTGTACTTCTTCTCCCTGCATTGCACAAACTGTAGATAATCTGTCGCTTCCTTTATTTTACAAGTGCCTCCATGACCACGGAGATAAGAACTGACATGAGCTAATGTTTAAAAAAAGTTTAAGGAAAGAAGTCCGGTCGAATTACATCCATTACATATAATTCGTATGAAAGAACGGGGCTGCCTTCAGTTGTCTGGTCGAATCGAGAACAAACGGAGCAGGTACGAGGATTTAATTCACTTGTCATTTATCACAAGACTTACAAGGCTTGCGCACTGCAGTGTTAACAATAAAGCTGCGTGTCCAAAATGCATCTTTAACTCTGTTTTGAAATTCTCCGATAGATGAAAACTGGTAGCTTGGCTGGGCTGGAACTTGAAACTTTGTCTTTTTCTGTCATAATAAGTAATGATTCCTGGCAACCAATATGTGACAAGCGAATCTATTTCAACTAAATGATACATAGACTTAGCAACCAGCCACTAGACTATGCTGGAAAAAAATACAAAGAAAACCAGCTATCTTACAAGAAATGGCCGTGAACAAGTGTTTCAGAGCGGCAATAGTAGCAGAAGTATAAGGGCATATATAGTTAAAACATCGAGTACACATAGGACTCATGAGATAAGATTAGAAATGGAAAAAATGTTCCGTTCGCCAAGGTGCAGTCTCACACAGAAACGCACATATTTTCAAGGAAACTAATGTAGGCATTAGTTTTCAACAGAGAATATATTAGGAAAAAGAATCAGACATGAAACTGGTAGAACGAAAAAGTTTGCAAGGTATCGGGTGTAAATAATGTAATGTGGCACTGGCACAAAATGTTATACTGGACAAACTGGGCGGGCGTTCAGTGACAGACTTGAAGAACATGTAAAGGAGGCAGGAGTTGGTACCTCTACCTGCAGTAAACATTAAAGTAACAACGAAGATACAATGAATAACGAATATTCAACCCTTAAAATACTGCACAGAGTACTTGAAACTTGAATTGTTACAGCTCTCGGTGGCCCGAAAAAGGAGGCACCAAGTTTGGAGATTTGCGGTAGCGTCGCGACAAGAGGCGGTCACGAGAACAGAGCGGCCGAAGCCACGAGCTGCACAAGGAGGGCCTGCGCAGAGGGAAGATACTGGAGATCTTCAAGGGGTCAGCTTCGGCTACAAGCAGCTGGCCGACATTCCGTTGGTTGGTTGGCAACATCTGTGTCGGACGACCGATCGTGGCCTGGCTGACCCTTCTACCTGCCTGTCATCGGCACCACTCGGTAACCGCCGTGACGCACCGTGGATCCACGGAGGTGCTTGCTGATACAAGGGAGTAACATTCTGTGATTGGTGTCATTGTCTACCTGACCTCCTAATTATTTTCTGGTTTGTACCCGACCCTCAGAGTTTTACTCGGTAGGCTCTTTGGTCGTAAATTTATTTATTTATTTATTTATGCATTTATTTTACCTGGCAAGATTAGGGCCTTCGGGCCCTCTCTTACACCTAACCAGGCATACTCAGATACAACAAATTTCAGTTTCTACAGAACATTAAGGACATATAACATGTTATACAGTATTAATGTTAAAGAAAAAAATAGAGATTATAAACGTACTACAATGATAATTATAACAATCAAAAAATAATTATAACAATCAATAATAATAATAATAATAATAATAATAATAATGACTATGTATATGTATATTGCTAGTTGGGAATTTTCTCGTTATATTCTTGCAGCTTGTGAGTTATTCTCATCAAGCAGAGACATAAGACGATAGAATGGGGTGAAAGAGATATGGAAGAGGTAGATAGGTTAGAGGAAGAGAAATAGAATGGTAAAATTCGAAGCTATGATGGAGAGGAGAAAGAAAGAGATGAGAGGGTGTAACGCCGGAAGGGCACAACAATGGTGGCTATAACGTCCCTAATATGTAAGTCTTGAGTTCCCTCTTGAATGTTGAGTGGTTCTGGATAAGACGCAGATCACAGGGGAGCGCGTTCCATAGTCTTATGGCTGAGATGGAGAATGACACGGAGAAAGATTTTGTGTTATGTAAAGGTACAGCCAAGATGCTAGACGTATCCGATCTGGTATTGCGGTTGTGGAATGATGATAGGTGTTTAATGTGAGAAGATAAGTATTGGGGGCACCAGTGGCTAAGAAATCGATGAAGTAAGCACATCGTGTGGAGATCGCGTGCCTTATGTGGGCGTATCCAACCTAGCTGAAAGTATGAAGGACTGATATGATCATACAACCGTATGTTGCATACGTATCTAACGCAAGCATTCATCACTAGCTCGAGGCATCTCGAATTTTCACTATTTGTGCCGTGTTGAACCACATCACAGTAGTAAAGATTAGGCAAGACTAGTGTTTGGACTAATTTTTGTTTAACATGGGTTGGAAATATTTTTCTAAATTTTTGAATTGCATGTAGGGAGGAGAGCGATTTCCGGCAAGCTGTGACTGTTTGTTCTTCCCAGTTTAGGTGTTCATCCAAGATTATTCCAAGGTATTTTACTGTTTTTTGGTATGGTAGTTGGGTACTGTTGAGGAGTATTGGAGGGACTGTTTCGCGAAAGTACCGACTGATTAACTTTGGATGAGATATAAGTATGACCTGGGATTTCTTGGGGTTTAGTTTCAGACCTAGGTTCTGTGCCCATCGAGAAACAGAGCAAAGATCTGCGTTCATACTCGCTACTGCGTCAGCAATGTTCTTGGGGCTTGCACTTATGTACAGTTGGGTGTCGTCGGCATAAAGATGGTAGTTGCAAGAGTGAATCACTGAAGAAATATCATTAATTTACAGTGAGAAGAGTAATGGGCCAAGGACGGAGCCTTGGGGAACTCCAGAGCGCACGTTTTTCCATGATGACTTTTCCGACCCACAAATGACTTGTTGACTTCTGTTTTTGAGGTAGCTGTCGAACCAGTGTATTGCGCTGTTTGAGAAATTCAGCTGCTTCATTTTAATTAGTAATATATCAAAGTCAACTGTATCAAAAGCCTTGCTAAAGTCAAGCAGTGTTAGGATGGTAGCTTCACGTCTGTCCATAGCATGTTTAATGTCATCAGTTACTTTGATTAATGCAGTTGCTGTACTATGGTGCTTTCGAAAGCCTGACTGATATTTGTCGTGGATGTTATGAGTTTTGAGGTAATCCGTCAGCTGTTCAGGGACGATGTATTCTAGGGCTTTAGATATTGCAGGTAGTATGCTGATCGGCCTGTAGTCACCTGGCGACTTAGGGTTGTAAGTCTTGGGTATAGGTTGAATTAAACTTTCCTTCCACTCAGTAGGATATGTACTACTGACAAGAGACAGGTTGAAGATGTCTGTGATAACTGGAGTAATAGTGTCTACGACGTTCTTAATCATGCCAATGCTCACTGTATCATTTCCTACTGCCTCGGAAGAGATTCTCATAATTGCCTTGTGTACTGTGCCGGTAGTGACATGTTTTAGGAAAAACTTGTCTCTTGAGAGATTGATATCTTGGGGCTGACAATTTGTCGCTACGTGGCAGTTTACAGCTGTTGAGAAGAAATCGTTTAATTCTTCTGCAGACGCTTGATGAACAGCGTCAGATCTTCGCTTCCCTATACGGAAACCGCGCAGCTTTTTCCACAGTGCAGCAGGTTTTGATATGCCGCATACGACAGAGCGAGCATGTCTGATTTTGGCATTCCTCACGCTTTGCTTGGTTCTATTTCGGAGTTTTCTATAAGCTTCGTACGCCTCGGGAGTTGGGTTACGCTTGAAGGCCCTATGTGCAGCATCAAGTTTATTCATTAACTGGCGTAATGCAGTGGTGAGCCACGGAGCGGGAGCTCTCTTTACCTTGACAGTGCGTTGAGGAGCATGTTTATCATACAGTGCAATAATTTTGCGACATAACTCCCGAATTTTTCCGTCTAAAGTCGGTTCATTGCTTATATCATGCCAAGGGATGTCTGAGCAATCCTTTTGAAGAGCGTCATGGTTAACATTTTTTATGTTTCTGTAGGTTACCAGGTGAGATTTTTCTTTGGTAGTATGCACTGAGTAATTTAAGAATATCACGTCATGAGCAGAGAGTCCCGGAGCGGATGTCTGATTGGCGCGAATTATTTTATCTGGTCGCTTTGTTGCTATTATATCTATGAGTGTATGGCTATGTGGCGTGTGATGAGTTGGGTCCAGCGGTGTTAAACTCGTACCATTGGAGTGGAACAGTCTCCTTAGTTTTTCTGCAGAGGGAGATTTTAACTGTAAGTCGATGTTTGTGTCGCCCATAATGATTATGTGTTCATACAGTGTCACGAGCGAGGACAGGGCAGACTGAAAGGAGGACATAGCACCGACGTTTGGAGGTTTATAGATTACTCCAATTAGCAATTGGCCGTAGTATTGCACAAAGACACAAATTGTCGTTTAAAAATTTGCTCCGTTACTATACTGCCTTTCTGTGTGATTTTCTGGTTTGTAACCGACCCTCACCAGAGCTTTACTCGGTCGGTTCTTTGAGCATCAATATAGACCGTAGTATTGTAATAGGCACTAGCTGTCGTTTGAAATTTTTATTATATTGCCCTTCCTTTCTAGTTTAGACCCGATCATTAATGTTTTAGTTAATCAGCTCCTGGTCGGAACCACAGTCGGAATAACTGTACCAAGGCACAGGTTGCCATTAAACAAACGGGGGTCTTGTGGTTAGATTTAGATGTTAACCGGTTCAGTTCCTTGATTGTAATTATGTTTGAGATAATCTGAACCACCTGTTGTACTAAGATGTGCGTTGAAAGACCGGGTCATCATTTGTATATTTTTAATTGGATCTTGTGGTTCCGCCGAGTGAGTTCTCTTGTAATAAGTGCTCATACGTAATGTTTCAAAACGTTCCTTCAGAGCGACCTTCATAACTGAGAAGCACTTTAACGTTTGACATATTAACAACCAACTGTCACCAGGGCTTTAGTTCGAATAAGACTGTCAAAAGGGACGGGTTGGGATCCGTGGGCACCTTGGTTGCTGCTTGAAATTCAAAGGTTGCTCGCTTTAAAGCCAGCCTTATCGTTGTCATAATTGTTTCCTAATTTGCATAGGTGCGCATCATAACCCCGAACCTTTCAACATACAGTTTCCAAATAAAAAAAAAAAAAAAGAATTACGTCATCTGTGTGACTACTTGAAACACTCTTGTAATCAATTTTACTTACATGTTTTTATGTGGTGCAGAAGGGCATTTAATAAGAGAAACTGTATCCAGCGCGGTAGTAAACACCGCTGTTTTACCCGATACCGGGTGAGCTGCAGGTCCGGGCTGTTGTAATTATTGTCATGTTGTTCTTGTTTTGATTTCTCTTGTAAAAGCTTATTCATTTCACAAATTTGTTTATTTGTAAAGAAAACAAATTTGTGATTATACATTTTTAAATAAGCAAGTTGTATGAAAAGAAACTTACATTGATGGGTCCTCCCTTCCACATTTTCCTTAAGGGGACCACACCCTGCATATCTAACCCATGTTAATTTAGGCAAATATTTGACCCATATCTGAAAAAAACAATTTGATGCAGGATCTTAATATTTTTACTGTACGTTACATGATGCTAATAGAGTTAACTGTACTAAACAAGGATAGCCAACACACTCGGGAGTAAATAAAAACCCTAACGTGCAATGTAGGGGATATAAAGATCTAAAATATATGCAGAAAAGTGAGTGACAGAAAAGTGGGCGTGGCACATAAACACACGTGGTAGGAAAATGCTCATTAAATGCTCGAAAAACATTTTTTTTTCAGTAAAATCCTTTTCAGAGTACTCAAATAAAACCTTAATCTATCGAAATATGATGAAAACCGAAAATCGATTTTTTTCGGCTTGAACTACGGTGTGGTCCCCTTAATACCAGTAAATACCACGTCTCAATTAATACGACGATGACACGTGTGCGCGACGTCGAACTTTTTTTTTAAAGATTGTCATGTGCTGATGCACACTGTAAGATACACGTTATTTCTGACATTTTTGTAACGTACAACCGCACGTATGGCATGTTAGTGTCATTATGTATACACACTCTGTTCTTTATTTTTCAGCTTTTGCAGTACCCCCCTTCAGATTGGCTTTAAGCTCGAAACTGCAGTTGTGAAAATACGTAACTTTTGCAGTCAGTGATGAATATGATTCCTTCCAAAAAATGATCAGCAATGATTTGCATAGCCGGTGATTTGGACAGCAAGCATTCCGCTTCTGACGTGTCGGACGGTGTTGTGCTTTATCTCCGAGGTCTTCGTGACCTTTTGGCTAGATAAAGTTAGATTGTATGTTCTCAGTGCTGTGCTGAGGTACCTCGACACAGAAGGTGTTCTACTTTTGCCATGAACAGAACGTTCTCCAGATCTGTTACCCAACTACTGAAACGTCTGGTCATGTGTTGCCGTGAGAGTGGCACCCCAGCCTCTATGATTACTCCTGCACTCAGTATGTAGGAACATCATGTAACTGTCATCCGAGCTCAGCTCGGCTCACATGATAACTAGCTGCCTTAACGCCACTGTTGCCACCGGAGGTGGCAGCTTTCTGTAGCTAATTTCGCATTCTGTGCACCTCCAAATCAGCTATACATTTAATGATGCGCTCTTCCTACTATACTCTATACGCTAATTTCGTCATTTAATTTCCGTCCTGATGTTGCAGTTTTAATGGCGAGCAGTGTAAATGTCAGAACCCACTTAGCTACCGAGCCACAATAACCAGTACGTATCGACGCCACCGTGGTTTAGTTACCAGAGCGCAAGGCGCTGGGTGCTCACTCATTAGCAGGCTGGTGACCGTGGTGCGGACGTGTCGTCACGGAGCACCTCCTCGGCTAACAAGCGGCGGGGCAGCGCTGCAGCAGCCACCAGGGGCCAATCAGTTCCGGCTGCCGCGGCGGGCGGGACAGGGCGACGCGCGCTCTTCCTCTCCGAAGGACATTGCCACACTCTCGTGCGTGAAGAGGGCGCAGCTGCGACGGACTAAATGAGTAGCCCGTGTGATTGATCTCCGGAGCTGAACACTGTATTTTGCCGACGCCCGTCTCTTTGGGCGCCGTGTTTGAAGTGACATGGTGTGCCATGATCAACGCAAATTACACAGTAAAGTGAGAAACTAAGAGTATTCGAGACAAAAAGACGTTTATGGAAAATAGCAGGAATCACACTGGAAGCAGCAGCAAAAGGGCAGAATTCTCTCTTCATTGGGCAGATTGGTATGAGTTCATTTTAAAAACTGTGTTCCAATGTGAGTGAATTCCTAAGGGGTCAAGTCCAGCTTGATAAGATACAACTATATCCGTCTGTGCATAAGTTAATTTATATTTGTGCATGTTAACCCCCAAGGGTAATTAAACTCTCCAGATTAAAGTATTCCTATTCCTACTGCCAAGCCCAAATTTTCTGTTAACCCTTTCTCCTATTCCTTCCCCTACCCCATGACTATTAGGTTTTTCATCGCCTCTTACATAGTGAATTGTCCGTTCAATATCCTCATATACTTTCTCTATTTCTTCACCTTCTGATTGCAACGTTGGCAAGTATACCTGAACTATTGTGTCAGCTGCTGAATCTGATGAGGACCACTCTAGCAGTGAACTAATCACGGTAGCTCACACTCTGCCCTGGTTTTCTATTAATAAAGAATCCTACTCTCGTTGAATCATTTTATGCTGCTGTTGATATGAGGAAATCCTTATCACCTTTCCATTTCAATAACAAATGGTTCAAATGGCCCTGCTGAGCACTATGGGACGTAACTTCTGAGGTCATCAGTCCCCTAGAACTTAGAATTACTTAAACCTAACTAACCTAAGGACGTCACACACATCCATGCCCAAGGCAGGATTGGAATCTGCGTCCGTAGCGGTCGCGCGGTTCCAGACTGTAGCGCCTAGAACCGCTCGGCCCATTTCAATAACAACTTCGCTCTATTGGCTACAGTAGTTTTGTAATCTGACCTCTACATTTTTCGTTCTCATAACACTTTGTCCGAAGAAGAATGGATTACAGGAGCAGAAGAATGTGAAATGTAAAATAGATGATCGGGGAAGCGTAGATAAAAGTATTACCTTGAAACTTCCTGGCAGATTAAAACTGACTCCCGAACCGACACTGGAACTCGGGACCTTTGTGTTTCACAGGCAAGTGCTCTGCTAACTTTTATTTCCTTCATTTTGTTCATTGAATTGGTTGAATTTCGTCGGGGCGGATGTCACATAACATCCGTTCAAGTTTATCGTCGATCCCTTCACTTACACGGAGTGCAGCCAACCTTCTGACCATCTGACCGAATACGCTGAGCTACCGTGCCGGCACCAACTGAGCTACCACACAATGTCGCACACCCGTCCTCACAGCTTTACTGCTACCAGTACCTCATCTCTGAAAATATTATCTTATTAATATCTGCAGGAAGGCAGAAGAGCAGACAATGGTTCAGGACGCTCTTTTGACCTAGGGTTAGAAAACTGCTCTTAAAAGGCGGAATAATCGGTGATGATGAAGGGCATGAAGATATAGAAAGCAATGGAAACCCCTGTATTAAAGACACATAGGTAGCATTCACACAACGTGTGACCTGTAACTGAAAAAGTGTAATAATGATCTCTCCATTGAAAGAAGATACCGGATTAGTCCCCCTTTCGGAATTCTGGGAGGACCTACCAAGATGGAGGTGACCATAAGAAAAAGGTGGAATAACCACCAACGATGGGATGACATTCTACGAGTCGAATCCTTGAATGTCGGAAGTCTGAACGTAGTAGTGAAGCTAGAAAATCTGAAAAAGGGAAATGCAGAAGCTCAGTCTAGATGTAGTAGCGTTCAGTGAAGTGAAATTGAAAGAAGATATGGGTTTCCTCATATCAATAGCAACATAAAATGGTTCAACGAGTGTAGGATTCATTCTGAACAGGAAACCAGGGCAGAGTGTGAGCTACTGTGATTAGTTCAGTGATAGGATGGTTCTCATCAGATTCGAAAGCAAACTAATACCGAAAACGATAGTTCATTATACTTGCCAACGTCGCAATCAGAAGGTGAAGAGATAAGGAAAGTATATGATGATACTGAACGGGTAATTCAGTATGTAAAGGGGACTGCAACGCGCTGGCAGAGGAAAGAATAGAAGAAAGGGTTAAGAAAAAATTTGTGCTTGGCAATAGGAATAAGAGAGAAGAAAGACTAATTGAATTCTGCAATAAATTTCATATGGTAATGGCGAATACTCTGGTCCAACATCACAAAAGAAGGAAGTGTACTTGGAAAAGGCCGGGAGATAGGGGAAGATTTCAGTTAGGCCACATCACGGTCAGACAGAGATTCCGAAATAAGATACTGAATTGTAAGGCGTACCCAGGAGGAGATATACTACCATACCACAATTTAGTAGTGATGAAGAGTAGGCTGGAGTTTAAGAGAATCGTCCGAAAGTATCAGTGTTTCGGAAGTAGGATACTGAAGTGCTGAGGAATGATGAAACGTGTAGAAGTTCGCTAATGATGTAAATACTACGATAAGGAACAACAAAGTAGTCATTTCAGTTGAAGAAGAGTGGATACATCTGAAAAGACCAATCACTGATGTTGGACAGACAAACAGAGGTATAACAAAGGTAATTGCGAAGAAACGTTGGGTAACAGAAGAAATATTTAAATTGATCGACGATAAAAGGAAGTAGAAAAATGTTCAACGAACAACAGATATAAATCACTTAGGAATGCAATAAATAGCAGGTGCAGGGCAGCTGAGGCGAAATGGCTGTGGGAAAAACGTGAAGAAATCGAATAAGGAATGATCGGGAGGACTGACTCAGCACAAAGGAAAGTCAAAACAACGTTCGATGAAATTAAAGGCAAGGGTGGTAACGTTAAGATTGCAAAGGCAGTTCCACTGTTAACCGCAGAAGCGAGATCGCATTGACGGAAAGCACATTGAAGGTGTCGAAGAGAAGTAGGATTTGTCTGATGACGCCGCAGAAGAAGAAATTGGAATCAATATGGATGACTTAGGCGATCAAGTATTAAGAACCAGCATTAAAAAGAGCTCTGGAAGACTTGAGAACAAACTCCAGTACCACTCTTCACACGGTCGACAGTTACTATTGCTAAGTTCCTGCACTACTGCTTTTCCTGGTGTTGGGTTGGAAAGCTTTGATTCTCGTAATGTGGTTTGTTACCGCACTTATCATATTGATGAGGTTGCAAATAATGACTATCGTTGGTCATACTATGTTTTCGAAAATGACCTTGACTCTCGACACCCATAATAGGTGTAAAGTGGAGGGTACTGAAGCTCTTAGTATCTAGTTTAAAGGACACGGTGTTTGTGAAAATATTTCTGCGTTAACAAATCACATTATGAAAATTAGAAGTCTCCCGTGTAGCACCAGTTGTACCAGTTCTTACAGTAGCAACTGTCAGTCAACCGTTACCATAACCAAAAGCATCATTATTGCAAATATTAACATAGGGACCATTAGGGATAGAGCTAGAGGAAATTCCTCTTAATTTATTTTTCGCGGGCCAACTCCTGTGCCACTCTTCCGCTTCCTGTGGCGTCACTAAATTTACGAGACGCTGCAGGCACATTTATCGAGGTGCCGAAGTGGATGCGTAACAGCCGAGGCTACACAGGCTGTTCGGAAATCCCCGTACAAACCCCTAGGACTTGTAGAGGAGAGTAAGTATATAATATCCTGAACAGGAACCCATGTCCGAAAACGTAAGCTTTGCGTTCAACGACGGTTTGAGTTCAAACGTGTAATGCATCCACGTCTGCTGAAGGGTGACGTGTACTACTCGTACATCAGACGCTCACCTGATGTTAGTTAGTTACCTGTTCCATTGATCAACCTTACGGAAACCTTTATGATATGGAACATGTCAAGTGCATAAGAAAAGCATACACGAATCAAGTTTTTTTTTCTTTTTTCTGAAAGAAGCTTAAAATTTTTATTACTTACCTCATTCTCTTAAATGGCACATAATGAACATATTATACCTATATATTTATTTATTCCTATTGAAGAATTCATCTATGGCATAGAAAGAGTTGTCAAGGAGATATGATTTCAGTGTATTTTTGAAACTGTTACTGCTGTCTGTCAGACATTTTATTTCATCTGGTAATTTATCGAAAAGGTTTACAGCAGTGTATTTTACCCATTTTCAGTGCCAAAGATAGGTTACGTAGACGTAGATAATAGTTTAAGTCTTTCTTTCTTCTGGTATTATAATCATGAATGTCACTGTTGTTTTTAAACTGGTCCATGTTGTAGAGAACAAATTTCATTGCTGACTAAATGTACTGCGAGGCTGTTGAAAGAATTCCTATCCTTTTAAACAGATGCCTACAAAATGTGCGATTATGAGCCCCACATGTTATTCTAACCACTTTCTTTTGAGCAATGAATACTTTTTGCCTAAGTGTTGAGATACCCCAAAATATTATTCCGTATGATATCAGAAAGTGAAAGTATGCAAAGTTGTCAGCTTGCTAATTTCTAGATCCCCAAAATTAGCAATTACTCTGGTGGCAAAAGCTGCTGAACCTAGTCGCTTTAGGAGATCAAAAATATGAATTTTCTAATTAATATTCTCATCTATATGTACACCCAAAAAGTTAGTATGCTCTACCCTGGCTACTGACATCTGTTAATGTGTTACGTTTATCGAAGGAACTGTACTCCTTGCAGTAGAAAATTGGAAGTACTGTGTTTTTTCAAAGTTCAGAGCAAGCCCATTCGCAGAAAACCAATCAAAAAATTTTCCAAAGACATTATTTTTATCATTTTCTATTTTAGTTTCTTTTACTGGATTAATAATTACGCTTGTATCATCAGCAAACAGTGTCAGTTTAGTTTCTTGTCTCAGATAAGACGGAGTTCATTCACATGTAACAAGAACAGAAAGAGACCCATGATCGAACCCAGTGGAACACCTAATGTAACTTCACCACAGTTAGATGAAATGGGAAACTTCCTTAAATCACATAATCCATGTAAAGAAACTTTTTATTTCATGTCCTGTAGATATGACTTAAACCACTCACACGTTGTTCGATTTATATCATAGAATTGTAATTTCTGCAACATAATGTTATGGTTCACACAGCAAAATTCTTTGCGTAAGCCACAGAAAGTTCCTATTGGTTACATTTTACTATTTAAAGACTCTATTACGTGAGCAGTTAGATTGTATACTGCTGTTTCAGTAGAACAGCACTTTTGAAATCCAAACTGTGATTTACTAAGTATCCCATTACTGCTGAGATGCCTAACCACTCTTGAGTACATTTCTTTCTGGAAAATTTTTGAAAATGTTGTAAGCAAGGATACTGCACGGTAATTATTAACATATGTGGTGTCCCCTTTTTTTGTAAAGAGGCTTGACAGTAGCATATTTTAACCTGTCTGGGAAAATACCTCGTGTTAGTGATGCATTACAGATGTGACTCAGAACATCAGATGTAAATGTTCCACATTGTTTTAATATCTTGTTAGAGATGTCATCTACTCCAACAGAACCTTTATTTTTCAAAGATTTAATGATTTTCCTTATTTTACAACTGATTGTTTGATGAAAATTAATCTGATAAGGATTTCTGAAAACTGACTCTTCCAGGTACCGTTTGGCTTTTTCTTTTGAAATATTCTCACGAATTTTTTCACCTACATTTAAGTAATAGTTGGTAAATACATTACCTACTTGTGTACCTATGGTTAAGATGGTCTCATTCTCCTTAATTATAATACTACCTACCCTGGTGGTTACTTTTCCTGTCTCTCTTCTAGCAACACTTCATATTTATATGATTTTATTGCCTGAGTTGTTACTTTCGTCTCTAATATACATATTTTTTGATTTACTGACTTTTTTCTCAGTATGTTTCAACAATTTTTATTGTGTAAAATTACATCTGGGTCTTCACTAATTCTTGGTGTCTCATACATTTTTCTTTTTCTTTCTGACGATGTCTGCCTTGCTGCGAGACTCTCTGTAAAGACACAGGAAGATCTGCTGGCACAAGTTATGGCACTGCACTAGAAACTGAAGAGATATCAGGTGGCATGGAGAATGTGTATCAGAAAATGCTGTCTGTAACAACGTCGGTGGTCGCCAAGTCGAGCGCTTTTATATTGCATCAGTATTGTTCTGTACGTGCATTATACAGGGTTCTTTCTTGTACTAGAAGAATGTAAACAGGTTATGTTTAAGTGTTAATACAAACAAATGTGATTAAGTGATAAATGAATATTTCGTTATGTTTCCTTTCGTATTGTTACCTAATAAATATATTGCGTCACGCCTAATTCAGTTATCCAAGCGGAAGTGGATGAGTTAAATATCTGAACTGAAACCGTCGTAGAACGGAAACGTTACATTTCCGGACATGGTGTCTTATTCAGATAATATATACTGCCTCCTCTCTACAACTCCTAGAAGTTTGTAACTGGAACTTCCGAACGCCCTGTTTAAGCACAACCGCATCCGGTCACGCTTTTAGTCTGGCTCGGGCTTCCGTACAGGCAACACATTGAACAAAGCCACCGAGATGCGGCACTGGGGGTCAAGATGTTACAGACGGCGAGCGGCAACGCCGGTTTTCAAGAGTATTGCAAACATTGAAGTGAAGAGTGGAACTGGAGTTAGTGTCGCGAAAAATAAATTGAAAGGCGTTGCTTCTAGTTCTATCCTTGCGCTTCTGTAGGGTGTGTATTTAATTTCATACGACTCTTTACATTTATTTTTATTTTGTGTCTGTGTTACGTATTATGTGAATTGTCTGATGTAAGCGACTATGGTACCTCACTCAAATGTTTAACGTTTCCGATGAAACACGGGTGGAAGGATGGGAAGATCAAGGGTAAAACAGATAGAATCAGTCACGTCCTTTTCAGATAACTCTTCTTGCAGTAGCCATAATCGATTTAGTAAAACTATGTAAAACCAGACGTACAAGACCGAAATGTGACATTAACGCTTCTCTTCTCACTAACCAATACGCCAACTCTTTCTGCATCGGGTTAGGTGTTGTTGAAATCTATTTTCGTCCACTACATCGAGGTAACTGTATTTGTTAGATATTGCAAAAATATTGGTTCGTTATTCCCTTAGGCAAATTTTTTGAGTAAGGTTGTGCTATCTTGTGACTTCTAAGTATTTTATAGTTTTGTTTTTGTTACAAGTAACCTTTGCTTTGGCGCCATTTTTGGGTTCCTTGTTTGAGTAAGGTCTGAGGGGCGTAAACGAGCACCATCCAGTTTCTAAAGTTACTTCCATGTATGTGGTTGTGCACTAAACTGTGGTTCATCTTCTGTTATGAAATATTCCGATTGCTAACAGTATCCATAGTACTATTTATGTATTTCTGTCGTTACTCTCTACTTGACTCTAACACTCCTACCTTTCTTTTCACAACTGCTGCTGATAACTAACATCTCTAATAGCAACCAATCGTTATTGACAAATAAGGTCTTTCTTATACAACACAATATTAAAGTATTCAGTTTCGGAATTGTCTTGAATCCTAAGGGAAAAAATGGGAAATTACATACGACGAATGTGTTGTATAATCCAGTACCAGCTGCCTCCAAGTTTCGTGACTGTCTACAAGAGGGATAAACCGCACTGATGTGAGTATTGCACGTACCATCTACATGAGAGTAACAATAATAATTTATCGATTCAATAACACACACTCAACGGTAATAGAAGTTGCTGCGGAGGGGACATAACAGCCACTTATTACTGGCTTTAACAGCAGCTTTGTGGCTTCCCCATACGGGAACCCGTTGACAAATGGGTTTGCTAGAGGTTTTACTAACCGAATTTTACAGATAAGGCTAGTCTTAATTGTGGCCGTACTAATGTCGTTAACAGTCTTAATCACATTAATCATAATTTTTAAGGAGCTTCTGACGCTAATCGGCCATCTTCGGATCCATTTTATACTAGGTACGCGTCTAACATGTAAGTCGCATACAGTTTCATCGGTATGATGATGTCAACTGACGGTAATGCATCGACATGTTACAGGCGTAACTAGAGTGGGAAAGGTGTGCCTGACATAAAGGTAGCAAAGAAGCTGCCGAAAACGGTCATAGTAAGTGACTAGTGCATACAAGATTTCCAATAAAATTTGTTTACAGTTATACGAGGGCAGTTCAATAAGTAATGCAACACATTTTTTTTCTCGGCCAATTTTGGTTGAAAAAACCGGAAATTTCTTGTGGAATATTTTCAAACATTCCCGCTTCGTCTCGTATAGTTTCATTGACTTCCGACAGGTGGCAGCGCTGTACGGAGCTGTTAAAATGGCGTCTGTAACAGATGTGCGTTGCAAACAACGGGCAGTGATCGAGTTTCTTTTGGCGGAAAACCAGGGCATCTCAGATATTCATAGGCGCTTGCAGAATGTCTACGGTGATCTGGCAGTGGACAAAAGCACGGTGAGTCGTTGGGCAAAGCGTGTGTCATCATCGCCGCAAGGTCAAGCAAGACTGCCTGATCTCCCGCGTGCAGGCCGGCCGTGCACAGCTGTGACTCCTGCAACGGCGGAGCGTGCGAACACACTCGTTCGAGATGATCGACGGATCACCATCAAACAACTCAGTGCTCAACTTGACATCTCTGTTGGTAGTGCTGTCACAATTGTTCACCAGTTGGGATATTCAAAGGTTTGTTCCCGCTGGGTCCCTCGTTGTCTAACCGAACACCATAAAGAGCAAAGGAGAACCATCTGTGCGGAATTGCTTGCTCGTCATGTGGCTGAGGGTGACAATTTCCTGTCAAAGATTGTTACAGGCGATGAAACATGGGTTCATCACTTCGAACCTGAAACAAAACGGCAATCAATGGAGTGGCGCCACACCCACTCCCCTACCAAGAAAAAGTTTAAAGCCATACCCTCATCCGGTAAAGTCATGGTTACAGTCTTCTGGGATGCTGAAGGGGTTATTCTGTTCGATGTCCTTCCCCATGGTCAAACGATCAACTCTGAAGTGTATTGTGCTACTCTTCAGAAATTGATGGAACGACTTCAGCGTGTTCGTAGGCACAAAAATCAGAACGAACTTCTCCTTCTTCATGACAACGCAAGACCTCACACAAGTCTTCGCACCCGAGAGGAGCTAACAAAACTTCAGTGGACTGTTCTTCCTCATGCACCCTACAGCCCCGATCTCGCACCGTCGGATTTCCATATGTTTGGCCCAATGAAGGACGCAATCCGTGGGACGCACTACGCGGATGATGAAGAAGTTATTGATGCAGTACGACGTTGGCTCCGACATCGACCAGTGGAATGGTACCGTGCAGGCATACAGGCCCTCATTTCAAGGTGGCTTAAGGCCGTAGCATTGAATGGAGATTACGTTGAAAAATAGTGTTGTGTAGCTAAAAGATTGGGGAATAACCTGGTGTATTTCAATGCTGAATAAAACAACCCCTGTTTCAGAAAAAAAATGTGTTGCATTACTTATTGAACTGCCCTCGTAGTAGCTGATAGTAGTCATGCAGTAATCACTACATATAATGTCGACATTTTCAACATTATGCATAATTAAGGTAATTTTTTCGCTTCTAGTAATATGGTTACAGATATTACCTCTCTATCGTTCATTATTTGTATAAGAAAACTTTTAGGGCTACACTGAAAACAAATGGTTCAAACGGCTCTGAGCACTATGAGACTTAACATCTGAGGTAATCAGTCCCCTACAACTTAGAACTACTTAAACCTAACTAACCTATGGATATCACACACATCCATGCCCGAGGCAGGATTCGAACCTGCGATCGTAGCGGTCACGCGGTTCCGGACTGAAGCGCCTGGAACCGCTCGGCCACACACGGAAAACAAATTATTTGATACATACGACTTCTTCAAGGCATAAATGTGGATGGATACTGCATTATTGTTATTGTATTCATTACTCTGTTTGGCAATTGCTATCTATGAAATACTCACGTGAAAGAAACAATGCAACAATTCACAGGTTCGTTATATCATGTCTGATTATGAGATGAAAAAGTCTATGCAATTAATTTGGCAAAAGAAAATGATTGTAAACAACAAATGCTTAACTTTATTGCTATTATGACTTCACCACAGTCCAACACGTGTAATCACGGTACTCCGGCTCATTTCTATTACATCAGAGCGCATAGCGGACTATAAGCTACACTGTTGAATATGGCACCATGTGTAGCGAATCGTATTGTTAACACTGAGGTTAAGGTTGCCAACTGGAACATGTTACCAGAGAAATTCCGTGTTTTGATTACATCTTTGTTAGATCTCCTTTCCCGTATTATTTCGAATACATCCCGTATTTTATTTTCGCAGTGAAGTTAAAACAATTCATTTCGCCTGCCACACTACGGCTTCCTCTACAATATCCGAAACTGTGGTGAACACGTAAACAAAAGAACCTGCAACATCCCTCACGTTACGGGTCTGCTCTGCCGGCCGGCGACCTAGAAACTGGAGGAAGCAATGACGTAGTCAGAGGGCGGGGGGAGGTGTTAGGGGATCGGGATTTCCTCCAACTCCCGTTGGCTATCAACTAACATTACACACAATCCAGTTACGGTGTATTGAAATTGATAGATACTAGAATTTTCAATCCTTCGAATAAGGAATACACACTATCGATAGTCAAAAGGACAACGACAGGTTTAAACATCAGAGTCGTATGTTGTTCATTTCAAGGTATACGCACCAAACGCTGGAACATTTTTAATTTTTATTTTTTGACTCGAGCATATCTGCTGGTTATTTTGATCATTGCCTGCTCGAAATGTAATTCTCCTGTCATTAAAGTTTTATTGTAATGAAGACATACTTAGAGGTGTCGAAACCTAGGTCAGTGTATTAAACGTTATTTGCAACCGGTTGGCTTTGGTATTTCTCCGTTGAAACTTACATATGGTTGCTCAGAGACAGCCATGTTCAAAGCTGCATTGCAAATAAGATTAAAATTAGGCCACAAAAATACACAAGGACTTGAACTTGTCGCTCAACAAAAATATCGCCAAAACCTCGGTGGTTGCATTTAAAAAATGTTGCTAAATATTCTATCATTAGTAGCCCAGATGGCAAAATATCGCGTATTCGGTCGCCCAAAGAGCTACCAAATTATGAAAACCAGTTCCGTTACGGAACGAGGGGGAGGGGTTCGCGGAGAATGGAAGGGGTATGGGATGACAGCACAATCTTTAGTTCGTTTGTGGAAGATTTTTTTCAGCGGGCTGCTTGATTTCGTCCGACCCGACTGCTTTCAGCGGGGTTAGTTGAATTTAATGCAGTTTCCAGAACATTTTTTCATTAACATGTTGAAGCTTAACCTTATCAATCCCAAGGCGTTTTCCACAATGCGCATTACCAAGGTGGGGGAGTGCTTTAGCCCACCCTAAAAAATAAAAAAACAAAGTTCGTGAACTGTTGTTAACTTATATTAACAACATACTTTTTAAAGAGGTACTGAAGTGCAAGTAAGGAACGTGTACTACCAAGGACGGAGAGTGTTTTACGACCACCACGGAAATAAAGGGGATATTTCATAATCTGTTGTTGACCTTTACCCATAACATAATTTTTAAGGAACTATTCATGTGTAAGCAAGGTCCTGAGCCTTTCACTCTTCCCTCCTCCACACCCTTCTCCTTCGTATTGCGAGGGTAGGTCCGTTCATTCATGACTTTTTGCGCTATTTTCATTTCTTTTACTATCATTAATGACATTTGACATTTCACTATCCCTTGAAGCGCTAGAATACAATAACTATTTCTTAAATGAAGTAGAAAAATAATCAAAAGCAAACACAAACTTAAAACAAATTTTGACGTTCAGTGGCGGTTGGCTTTCTCGTCACTAGGGGCGCTAGTGTTCCTCCAGCTGCCTGAAGGTAACAACTGTACGTGATACTGTGCACTCCTGCGCTGCTCCTAGCGGACGGACAGCGAGCGGCGTTTATCTGGTCCCATCCAAACAAACGCTCACAATACCTAAGAGCTTAGACATATCGTTGGAGACCACTGACCATGGCGGTACAACTACTTCTCCATGTTACTAACGATGCATAACTAGTCTCTGAGATCTTCGAAGTCTCTGGGGGTAGCGTATGTTAGTGGTCAAAAGATATTTATGAGGTTTACAATGTGCAGTTACTACCAGCCACAAGCACGGTTTCATTTCAATCGGAGCATGGATTTCCATTTATTAAAAAAGGCAGCAAAGAATTACACACATTAATATCCAAACAAGAAAGAGCAGAAACTAATAAACTGAACTGTAATAACTGCCCCAGATTCTGCATTGGCTAAATCAACAACTTACAGAAAATAATAATACAGCTGACAATATGAAAAACAACTTTCAGATTTTATGCCTTGTAGATAAGGAGAGGGAGACTGAATTTCACAATCTCTAGAATATCTTCCCTAATTCTGAATATACAGTCACCCAACACCAGTTAACTAAATAAGTTTCAGGGGGTTCTCTCTCGTTTTCAAGTGGACGTAATGTTGAGAGAGTCTACGATTTTCACAGCACGTCCAATTTTTTAAAATTTGGATCCATCTGTAACCCAGAAATGCTCAGCGACCATAGTTATTTCGATTGGTGAAAAAAGGTACAGCAATCAGCCGCAATTTGTGTTAATTGTAGCAGATCTAGATTTCTGTCACTGAGTGACCATCTCCAGACCTAGAAGTAATTCAGTCAACAATTAAAATACACTCACATACGTGCTAACACCAAAGCATGACTACTTAAACTTCACAAATAAGTGGATAATACATACCAGCAGATGAAGGTCAGCTGGTATTAAACATAGTCCCTCTTGGATTATATATGTCAAGAGTTCAAACTGCAATGAATCCGCTGTTTACAAGTATCTCACAGTTGGCCTCAGTGTACATCACACATAACTGTACACGCCCTCTATACACGTATCATGCTACATTAATGCATTCTATATACACATAGCTAGTTATTTATATTATCACAAAAATAGACGTCTTAAGGAAATACATTTTTATTGTTGTACAAGAGAAACGAATACAATGGAGAGTGATGTTTAAGCAGTAAAAATCCTTTTACAGTGGAAGTGGTGATAATATGTGAGCTATTTTGCGTATGAAGCTATTGATAAGCATGGAACTGGTTAATATCTTTAACATCAAATTAGTACCATGTGAGGACATCTTATCCCATATAAGCGCCTGAATTGCTCAGCAACTGGGTGTCATCAAGCTTACTAATCAGTTGTAATTGAATTTCGTTCCATTACTTATTGAACTTTATCTAATGTGCTTTATTCAACATCTATCTGTATTGTATGTTTCTTTTGATATTAGTATCGATGCATAGTTATGAAAATTACAATAATCAAGTAGGTGACTAGACACATAAGCACCATGAGGGATGCATCATGCAGCATGTAAAATTTTAGTTTTTAATATAAGTTACATGAAAACCAGTGGATGTGTTATGTTCCTAGACACATTTATACACGATGTACTTCCTTGGAAAAATATGAGTACAGATAATGTACACATCAATAGTCCACACGAAGCAGTTCTCACTACAACCGCTTTGATTTATAGAGTTTTTACTGCTTTCACATTCACCACTGCATTCGCTACTGTTCTATAAGAACTGTATTTCCTTAAAGAGACTGTTTTCGTGATAATCTTTGTAACCAACTATATGACGCATATATAGAGAGCCCCAAAGTCATGTATGACGTACTCCGAAGCCAACTCAGATAACTAGAAACAGCGGACTCACCACAGTTTTAATTCGTCTCGTTTATAGGGGTCTATGCCAAATAACGGCTGGACTTTACCTGCTGGTGTGTACCATCCACGTATGTGTGGAATTTATACAATTGTACTTTGGTGCTAAAAAGCATGCAATTGTATGTTACTTGGTTCCTGTGTTACCTCTTGCATTGAAGATGGTCACTCAGTGACTGAACTCTAGATCTCCTGCAATAAGCACAAATTGCGACTGATTACTGTATCTTCTTTTCACCAAATAAATTTTTTTACCCACTGTGTATAATTTGTCGGTGCTTTGACTGTGGAATCCGCGTTTTAACTATATTCGTAGTTAAATAAAACACTGCAGCTTGTAACGGGCCAACCACTAAAATATGTAATAATCTGTTCAAAATGTTGAGTGTAACTTTATATTTGATGTTCAAAGTCAGTGTTATCGCTGTAACAAAACAAAAAATTAAAGCTATGGTGTACTGTATACGTACTGTAAGTACGCTGTTTAGGTTTTTACGTTGGTAACGCCACGTAGCGCTCTGTATGAAAATCACTGACTGTGCTGTGTGCAGTCTGTGGCTGGTTTTCATTGCTGGGATATTCTCTATTGTAGTGTTGGGCAGTTGGATGTGAACAGCGCGTAAAGTTGTGCAGTTGGAGATGAGCCGCCAGCAGAGGTGGATGTGGGGAGAGAGATGGCAGAGTTCTGAGAGCAGACGGTCTGGACGTGTGTCCGTCAGAAAAAGTAAATTTGTAAGACTGGATGTCATGAACTGATATATATATATATATATATTATGATTGTTGAACACTATTAAGGTAAATACATTGTTTGTTCTCTATCAAAATCTTTCATTTGCTAACTATGCCATCAGTAGTTAGTGCCTTCAGTAGTTAGAATCTTTCATTTAGCTGGCAGTATTGGCGCTCGCTGTATTGCAGTAGTTTGAGTAACGAAGATTTTTGTGAGGTAAGTGATTCATGAAAGGTATAGGTTATTGTTAGTCAGGGCCATTCTTTTGTAGGTATTATTGAAAGTCAGATTGCGTTGCGCTAAAAAACAATATTGTGTGTCTGTTTAGTGTTGATCAGAATAAGTAAAGAGAGAAATGTCTGAGTACGTTCAGTTTCGCTCAGCTGTTTGAAAATCTAATAACGTAGAGGTTTTCCAGCACTGTCATTTATAAATTTTTCTAAGGGGATGTTTCAGTGCCTGTCATCTAATATCCACTTTCGAGGATGGCTGTAATAAATGTTCACACATATGTAAGACATAAGTCTTGACCCAACTATTTGGTAGCATATTTTGCTGTCATATTGGTATTTTCTGTATAATTGAACCTTTCCTTTTCGGCCTTTGAATTAAAATTATTGCTTCAGCAAAGACACATTTTATAGTCCCTGTGTATTGTACACAGCATCGATAACACAGCATATTTACTTCATTAGCATCTCTCGTACCAATGTTTTTGATATTTATTTGATGCTGGACCATGCTTCGTGAACATAGAGCGTGCGTGCTGCCATAAAACGTAGGATGATGTGTTGAGAAGTGCCATGCCTTCTTTTGCCAGTCGCCTCTCATTTTCATCAATTTTATTAATTTTTATGTCATTCCAGGGTGGTAACAGGCCGAATAAGGTTATTATAATGAGAGTATTTGTACTGAGAGCTCAAAGTAATTTTCATTTGATTGCTGTGCATGTTGGGAACTGTATCTTGGGTGGCCTGTTGCTAGGCGAGCACCGGAGGTCGCGGCACACTGCGTTTCGGGGAGGGGGACTGCATTCTTGCGAATTTACTGAGAGGGTCGTACACCAATGGGCTTGAGCGCCTGGCGGGACGACTGATCTCGGTCGTGTTTCACCTATTGTATGCAGGACAAAACGACCTCCGATCCGTCTGAGTGTCACCGCAGTTTATCTGTTTACCGTTCCGGCGCGTCTGGAATGAAGACTGCTGGCGTCGACTGACTGTATTGTCTTCATGGTTCTGAGAATACTTGTGGACCGTGCCCTGCCGGGTGCGACTGTCTGGCGTCGGATGGCTGGTTGTCTAGGCATCTTGTTTTCGTAGCCGGTCAAACGGCAAGTTCAGTGCCCCCAGATGTATAGCAGAGGCACGATAGGTCAACTTAGACTGAGGCCGGTTGACTTCATAAAGCCCTGCTCGAAAGTAGAGGGAATGGTCGCTACTGGCGCGAATGATTTTCTGAGATAGTGTGAGGGAATATTAGAATCAGCATTGATTGCTGATTCACGGTTTTTCGAGGGTAGTGGGGTGTTGAGTAACGTTGACTTTGCTATAACATTGAGTGGGCGAAGGCATTCTGAATCTGATCTGCGTCCGAGTCGGACGGTCTTGCAACTTAGTCACTCTTTTTCGGCAGAAATTAGAATTTATGGACAGCCTTCGACGCCAGGGATTGAAACAGAGTTGCTGCACTGCAGAAGTCGGTGCCTACATCATCAGAACGCTCCCTACCGACAACGCGCTGCAGGTTTCAGGACTGGTAAAGTATTTTGCGGCCCTGACATTGGAGGACCTATCATTTTTATACTGAAGTCCTCAGAAGCACGCGCGCTCGCTTTGCTACAAGTCCACCTTGCTTGTTTCTCCATGTGATCCCATTTGAGGTTTCACTACTGATCCCAATACTGCATTTTAGTCGGGAGAATAATATTTGATTCATTAGGACCTCCTGTCATTATCATCAGTCTATTGCATCACAGAGGGTAGGAGCCCCTCGTTTTCGAGCCAACTCTTATTCTCATAACAGTTCAGTATAACCTACTCTTTAGCCTAATGTTTGTATTGACAGTCAAGTACCTTTGTGTTCTGATGTATAATAAATCACATTGTAATTTATAATCCGCATATCATTTCACAGCTAGATGCAGAATTCCATTTCCTGTCGTTTATTATGATAAAATTCCATTTTCCTTTACTGAGTAGATAATGATTTTTATTAAATTATTGTGAGTGTTCACTCCTTTTTTACTAACTAGCTGGGTCCACCATCAATTCCTTTCGTTACCGTTGGTAAGGAGGGAGTCGAGTGCATGTCCAGTTCTCATGCAAAATTCGCCGGATTTAAAGAGGTACAAACTCTTCTCCACCCTGGCACCTCTCAGTGTAATCGAAGATTTTCAAGCTTTTACCAACACTGGTATACTGCACATGCTAAAGTGGAAATTTTAAAATGCATCCTCGTGGCAGAAATATACGAAACATACGTCACACAGATATATACACATTACTGTAGTTGTCGCTAATTTCGTGCCGTATTAACATTGACTTTTTCATGTATGTCTCTGCGAAATGCAAAAAAAGTGTCTCGTAAGGCAACTGAATTTTTAATGGATTACTTTTTGTTTGTGTTACTGCACAAACCAATAAATAACGACGGCAATATGAGATCTGCAGCAAGAAAGTCTGTGTAACAGTCAACTGAAGACGGATTTGTAAGAAATAGTTTGATCTGAATAAACGTTTTAAACCATACTTGTGGCTAGCTGATGTTGCATATTGTAAACCTTACGTTTATATTACAACCTGTGCTCTTATAAAGTCGACAAAACAGCTTTAAGGGGGTAGGACGTCAAACGGGCCGACTTGGAGCAGGAGAGGCACAACAGGACATTTTAATTTCCACTGTCTATACTGTCTATACTTTTACAAATAAATTCATAAAACTTTGTCAACATGACCAGGAAGGATTCGGGATTCGCACTCATAGCAGCGGACGTTCAAAAACATAACAAAATTCATTTTTTTACATGTGGAATTTCATCGATTTTTCGCTTACTATTGGCTGCGTTTGTTGCTATAGGTACGTTTTTCTTCAGAAGTAAGAGAGATTGTTTGATGAATTTTGCACAGCATACAAACCATACTTACAGGTGTATGAAACTCTAGAATTTTCCAAATCTATTAAAAACTGTGGTAAAAATTGAGATAATTAACTACAAAATTTGATTTTTTTCTGAACATAAAATTTGAAATTTAACAGCTCATTCCTTTTGTCATAAATTAAATAGATTATAGAGTTTCAGACACCTGTATGTATGGTTTGTATGCTGTCAAACTTACAGGCGTATGGAACACTAGAATTTTCCAAATCTATTAAAAACTGTGGTAAAAATTGAGTAATTAAGTACAAAATTAGATTTTTTCTAAACATAAAGTTTAAAACGTAACGGCTCATTCATTTTTTCATAAATTAAATAGATTCTAGAGTTTCAGACACCTGTAAGTATGGTTTGTATGCTGTGCAAAATTCATCGAACAGTCTCTTTTACTTATGAAGAAAAGTGTACCTATAGCAACAAATGCAGCCAATAGTAAGCGAAAAAATGATGAAATTTCACATCTAAAAAAATTATTTTGTTATATTGTTGAACTTCCGCTGCTATGAGTGTGAATCCTGAATCCTTCCTGGTCATGCTAACAAAGTTTTATGAATATACTTGTAAAAGTATAGACAGTGGAAATTAAAATGTCCTGTGGTGCCTCTTCTGCTCCAAGTCGGCCCGTTTGACGTCCTACCCCCCTTAAAAGGTATTATAGCAATGCTATAACTTTTAAGGTCGAGGTGCTCCCAGAATATTAATCGACATAGCTTTAGCGAATGAAAGTAGGTTATAAGCAGCAATGTATAGCTAACGTTCTTCATATTCTTTGGCCTAACAAAAAACAAGGAGAGGGAAAAGTTTATTCTTCGATTTATTTTGAATTTATGCCTGGAAATGTAGCAGCTTGCCGCCTGAGCGGGTGACACATTGGCTCTCTGCTCCCGTGCAACCTCTGGTAGTAGTCACTGACCGTGCAAAGCCGGTTTCAGCAAAACAAAAGTGACACTAGGCGTGCCACAAAATTTCACACTGTGAGACCACATCGACCGTCGCGGAGTGAATTCAGACACAATGTGGGCAGCAGAGAGGCAGTGCGAACGTGTGAAGACATATAGGACTGCAATGAATGAGTGTCCATATCGAGTTTCAGTGAGTGTTTTGTGCGCGTCGCCATGACAGCCGGCTTTCGGTGCGCCGCCGGCGGGGGTTGGCCGGGACACAGGCGCGCGTTTGTGTAACACGCACCGCTGTCGCAGCTCGCTGTATTGCGTGAACGAAGCGGCGAGCTGACGCCGAACTGGCCGCCAGCGGGTCCCGTGCAACGCTGTGCAGCCGCTTTCAGGCCCTGTCGCACGTCAATCAATCACTGTATTTCAAATTAAATGCAGATATGAGTCAACGACGACTCATTCCGGCAATAAATACTGTAATTTGTTTAGTAATTTGCCTCCAAAGCAAGGGTTTCAAACTGTGCTTTGTAACTCACAGGGCGTCTCGCCCTTACAGTAAGGGTGTCTGTCACAGGGGTTTATTATGATATTCGTAGTCAAATAAAACATTGCAGCTTATAACTGGCCAATCAGTAAAACATGTAATAATCTGTTTAAAATGTAGAGTCCTTTTCGTGTATGTTTCCGCGAAATGAAAAAAAAAATCTCTCATAAGTTAACTGAATTTTGAATGAATTACTTTTTGTTTATCTTACTGCACAAACCAGTAAATAATGATGCCAAAATTTCAGATCTGCAGCAGGAAAGCAAGAAAGTCTGCAACAGTCAACTAAAGATGGATTTGTAAGAAATAGTTTGATTTGTTTAAAGTTTATATATATATATATATATATATATATATATATATATATATATATATATATATCGAGTGCTTTTTTGAAGCAGTGCGCCGCAAATTCTTCTCCTGTGCGAACCTTTTCATCTCCGAATAGCACTTGTAGTCTACGTCCTCAATTACTTGCTGGATGTGTTCCAATGTCTGTCCTCCTCTATAGTTTTTACCCTCTACAGATCGCTCTATTGCCATGGAAGTCATTCTCTGATGTCTTAACAGACGTCCTATCATCCTGCCCATTCTTCTTGTCAGTGCCGGCCGGGGTGGCCGAGCGGTTCTAGGCGCTACAGTCTGGAACCGCTCGACCGCTACGGTCGCAGGTTCCAATCCTGCCTCGGGCATAGATGTGTGTGATGTCCTTAGGTTAGTTAGGTTTAATTAGTTCTAAGTTCTAGACGACTGATGACCTCAGAAGTTAAGTCCCATAGTGCTCAGAGCCATTTGAACCAATTTTTTTCTTGTCAGTGTTTTCCATTTATTCCTTTCCTCGCCCATTCTGCGGAGAACTTCTTCATTCCTTACGCTATCAGTGCTCCTAATTTTCAATATTCTTCTGTAGCACCATATCACAGATGCTTCGATTCTCTTCTGTTCTGGTTCACTTTCAGTCCATGTCTCACTGCTATACAATGTTGTGCTTCAAATTTACATTCTCAGAAATTTCTTCCTCAAATTACGGGTAATGTTCGATACTAGTAGACTTCTATTGGACAGGAATGTCCTTTTTGGCAGTGTTACTCTGATTATATCCTCCTTGGCTCGTCCATCATGGGCAGTTTGTTGCCTAGGTAGCAGAATTCCTTAGCTTCATCCATTTTGGTAATCACCAATCTGTTCTCATTTCTGCTGCTTCTCATTGCTTTCATCTTTCTTCCATATACTCTCAAACCATACTTTGTATTCATTAAACTGTTCATTTCATTCAAGAGATCCCGTAATTCTTTTTCACTTTCACAGAGGGTAGTAATTTCGTCGGCGAACCTTATCTTTGATATTTTATCACCTTGAATTTTAATCCCAACCTTGCACCTTTCGTTTATATCCGTCATTGCTTCTTCAATGTATGGGTTGAACAGTAGGAGCGAAGCACATTCCTGTTTTAGACACTTTTTAATCCGAGCACTTCGTTTTTGGCCTTCCAGTCTTATTGTTCCCTCTTGGTTCTTGTACATTTTGTAAATTATTCGTGTTTTCATAAAATAATAATTTGATTTATTTGCTGAGTAACTGAACGACATGTTAACACGGTGCGCTAATAATGAAAGCTCTCTGTTGGATTCCTTTCATGTTAATTTCTTAAATCTGTTGTCATTTACGGCGTAAATTCCACTTCTAAATTTACTGTGGTGTTTTTGACTCTATCTGGGAGGAGACTGAGCAGTGGAACGCGTTACTTTTACACATAAACAAGAACGATCTGTCACACACTTTAAAACACAGTTTATATGTAATTCATGCCACACAGTCTCACACGGAACCTACATCCGCTTTCTTTTATATACTGTATGTGATAAGATACTGTCATCCCCCTTCCCTTCTGTGTGAAAGGGTGAATGAGCAGATGTATTTCTAGTTGCATGCTTGATGGTAGCAGACAAGCCTGTCTGCTAGAGAACAGTAGGACCAACGTCGGAACAGGTAGCTACGCTTTCTAAAAGCAAAGAGGTTTCTATTCTTAGTATGGTCCTGTCTGTCCCTTGTCATGTTGGTATAGGAAGCTGCATCTCTGGTCACTTCCGTTTGTATCTGTGAAGCACCCTCGGTAGGGGCCCAGGCAGTCTGTCCGGGGCGAGCGTCTGAAGTGGTAAGATCTCCGGCTAAGCACGTCTCTGCTAAGTCCGTAGGACAATGGATTTCTTAAGTTCAGCCTAACTGAAAGCTTAATCACCTTTACTTCAGGTTTAGATCTAAAATATGTTATCTTAAATTGCAACGCAGTGTAATTCGAGTGTGAAGTTCAGAATATCTTCCAGTAGTAGCTTTGTCACTACTTTGTGAGTAAAGTGGAACCACGTGTTGAGTATCCGTAACTCTAACTAAGATCATCAATCTTAAGTGCGAATGTGTGGGAGATTATAACGTCTCGTCTTGACAATATTTTTCAATATAGCAACTTTTCTTTATGTTCAACCCAAGTGGGGTCTACTTTGTGAGACCAGTACCACGTGCTTAAACAATTGTTTGATCCATCAGGTCAATAGTAAGACGATAGTAACCAGTTCGAGGTTTTTATTTTGTAAATTGCGTTTCGATGTAATTAATTTTAATTATCAAAATTATTGTGGAGTTACGCTCTTTGTGGCTAGGTGCGGTCAAGTCCACTTAAATGTGAGGCCATGCAATCCATTCCGGATGTTCTAAGTTTCGTTCCTGCCCTGTTTTCCCATTCATAAGTTCAACAATAGCGAGTTTTAAACCCAAAAATAGCTCTGTGCATGTGCCTTGACTTAACCAACTACTTAACAGTAATTCATAAAGGCTCCATACTCCTCGTTCAACTCCATCGGAAGCTATTGCAAATGGCAGTGCAATAATGTATGCAACTTAATAAATTGCAGTATTCATACCACTATCTCGTTCTGTGTGCTTGAAAATTTAGAACTAAGTGGTTCTTGATGAACAATGAATCCAGTCTCTTTCATTGTCTACTAAACCTTGAAATTTCTTCTGCCTGATATTGTAATATCGTTTCAAAGCAAATTGGCTTTTGGAACTGCATAATGAATACTGAGAAATCTGATCCCTCTCTTCTGTCATCCCCATTTATCTTTAAATGCTTGTGACGATAGATTGCTAGACTATCTCTTTTTGTGCAAATATTCGCTGAACTTGTGAACGTCCTTCATATCACGAACAACTAGCGCAGGGTAAAAAGTGGTGAAGAGAGCTGAGCCGACAGAAAAATGCCAAATCAAATGTCCCGTTGTACCGAGTGTTTCCAGGTAGTAACGTGCAAAGACGATATATGCGAAGTCTAGGTCCGCCCGTGGCCCGCACACTCGGCCCACGTGAAGTTTAGCGCGCCACGGCCGGCCCTGTCTTAGGACGCTCCAGTCCTCCATCTGTGCGGATGACAACTGCTGGATGGTTGTTGGTGCTTGTGGAAGTGCTGCAACACGTCTCCCCCAACGAATGCCACACGTGCTCTGTGGGATTTAAGTCAGGGAAACGGGCTATTCAGGCCATTCGCCGAATAGTCTCTCGTTCTATGAGTTTAACCTCCGCAGTTGGATATCGTAGCGCATTTTAATTCATAAAACTGAAGTCACGTCTGAATGGAGCCTAGAAAAGACGCCCATGGGTAAGCAGTACCCTTCCACAGTAACAGTCACCAGTGAGCGTACCGTGTCCACAGATTTCGAGGTTAGTACACCCACGCAACATTATAGCTGCCGACAGCATAATACCTGGATCACCAAAGCGCTGTTGTTTAACGTGGGTCTGTTCCTGCCGCTAGTATTCTATAGCGGTAATGTTCTGCTATTGTTGTTCTGAACTTAAGAAATCCATTGTCCTACGGACTTAGCAGAGACGTGCTTAGCCGGAGATCTTACCACTTCAGACGCTCGCCGCGGACAGACTGCCTGGGCCCCTACCGAGGGTGCTTCACAGATACAAACGGAAGTGACCATCTCTTCTCCTTCAGGCAGCAGAGCCTGTGGTTTGGAATGCTGCAGATTGTCATCAGATACTGCTTTGAACATTACCAAACCCCTGTGTTAGACTCGTCACACTCTGTCCTACACAATTTCGTGATGATTCTTGTCCTTCTGATGTCATCGAAATGTTGTCTCTGGAACATGTAGCGAAGAACATCACCAAATGATTGACACACAGTGTCTTTTCCAGTTGCTTCAACTGCCTCGTATTGTGGGCCTAGCCCCATTTGGCGCTGTAGTCACGCTGATTTCACACCATGTCACGTCCAACTTTCTGCGCACAAGTTGGAGGACTCTGGCAACATACTCCGACACTTCCTTTCATTTCGACCGAGTAATTAATGATACTTAGATCGTCATTAAGTTTCGTTGAGCATTGTATTAGACAGATGGCATGGATTTGAAAAGATGTGAATCTTTGGGAAACAATGTTGATACCAGAGCTTTCAGAATAGAGTCATTAACGTCAGTCCTTATTCTGAAGATGGCACAACGGTTTACAGACGCAGTTTTATGGACCATATGAGTAGTAATAATTATGTATATTGAAGGCGAACAGGGGAGAAAGGAAATTAAAGGGAAGGAACTATTGATGTCAGCTGCATCGGGACATTATGAGGAATCAGAGGTGACGAGTAAAAATATACGTCATACAAGGATTCGAAGCCAGGATCTTCTTCTTACTAGGGAGCTGTGTTAACCATTGCATCAGTCGAACACAGTACTTAGCCCAACTGCGCGGACTGGCTCTGCACCACTCCCGACCGACCCACATTCCCATCTAGCGTCACTTATCCGAGGTCCGCGTCCATGTCCTCCATGATCTCTACTTTAAATACTCCTGCAGGAGGTCGAACTTAACTTTGCAACCGCACTGAAAAGGTAGATTCATTGCCCAACGAGGAAATAACTGTCAGTGCGTTTAGAATTTAGCGCACACGGAAGTGCCTACATTTCTGAAGAGGAATACATGAGTGAGGCAACCAGCATTAAAGCCCAGGTACAGGAATCACGGCTGGACGCGTTGGGGCGTGAAATATCCCTGATGGATGCTGCCCGAGAGGGAATCTGGAGTGTCGGCGCAGATCCCGAGGCGCGGCGTTGCACACAACACCTGCAGCTGCAGCCCCGGCCGGCGTCACCGGGGCACTTGGGTCGGATAATTGGCCGCCTCGGCGCTCAAAATCGAATATGAAAAGAGCGTCCCATGCGGAAAATTCGGCCAGTGGCGGGCCGGCTGCGGCTCTTGAGAGGCGTCCGCGCGTGAAGAATGCCGCCGGCTGCGGCGCTGCGGTGCAACAAAGCGAGAGCGGCGCACAAGTGGCCCATGCCGCGACTTTCTGCTCGAGGCGGTTAAAGGCGGGGCGGCTCCTGCCGAGCCAACAGCCGTTCCCAGATACACCGACATCCGAGAGGCTGTGCAGGAGACGAGCCAACAGCCGTTCCCAGATACACCGACATCCGAGATGCTGTGCAGGAGACTTCGTCGGTAGTTTTTGGACACACTTTAATACAAATCGAAATATGAGCTCGAAAGGACGCTCCTCTGTGTACAAAATCATTCTGGTGCTAGATCACGCCATTACACACAGTGGTGACGAAAGTCATGCGATACCTTCTAATGTCGTGTCGTAATGCCTTCTCGTCGTGGCATAGACTCAAAAAATCTTTGGAAGTCGCCTGCAGATATTTTGAGCCATGCCGCCTCTATCGGCGTCTATGTGTTTTCGATGTAGGATTTTGTAGTTGAACTGACCTCTCGATTGTGTCCATTAAATGTTCGATGGGTTTCCTATTGAGCAATCTGAGTGACCAAATCTTTCACTCAAACCGTCCAGAATGTTCTTCAAACCGATCGTGAACGACTACGACCCAGTGGCAAGGCGCATTGTCATCCACAAAAAAAAAAAAGGTTCAAATGGATCTAAGCACTATGGTACTTAACATCTGAGTTCATCAGTCCCCTAGACTTAAAACTACTTAAACACAACTGACCTAAGGACATCACATACATCCACGCCCGAGGCAGGATTCGAACCTGCGACCGTAGCAGCAGCGCGGTTCCTCACTGAAGCGCCTAGAACCACTCGGTCACAGCGGTCGGCTATCCGCAAAAAATCCATAGCCGTTTCGGAACATGAAGTCCATGAATGGCTGCATTGGTACCCACGTAGTTGCACGTAACCATTTCCAGTCAATGGTCGTTTCAATTGGACCACAGGGCCCCGTCCGTTCAGGAAACACGCCCTTACCATTATGAAGCCACCACTAGCTTGTTAGCAAAGACATTCGCGTCTGCTGTCTGCTGCCATAGCCCATAACGCCAAATTTCGTCGATCTGTCCTAACGGATAAGTTTGTCATACTCACACATTCAGGCAGTGTTTTCTGTCAGTTAGCATCGACAACTCTATGCAAACGCCGCTGTTGTCGGTCGTTAAGTGAAAGCCGTTGTCTGTGTAAAGAGGTAATGCCTGAAATTTGGTATTCTTGGAACACTCTTGACTTGTGGGTCTGGGAATATTGAATTCTCCAACGGTTCCCGAAATGGAAAGTCCCTTGCGTCTAGTTCGAACCACCATTACTCGTTCAAAGTCTGTTAATTCCCGTCGCGCTGCCATGATCAAGTCAGAAACCTTTTCACGTGAATCACTTTAATACAAATGACATCTCCGACAACGTACTGCCAATCTTGTGTACGCGATACTACCGCCATCTGTCTGTTTACATATCGCTGTCCCACGACTTTTGTAATCTCGGTGTATAACATTTAAAACACTGTATATACTCGACATTTGGACCTTCTTTGGAGCTTTACTCTTCAGAGCTTTACTCTTCCTGTAAGCGTTGCATGATTTTGCACATTTTGATAGAATACGGTTTAAAAGTTCCATCATTTATTAAAAGTACCTTGAAATCTGATGTTTTTTCTTCTAACTCGTGGAAATCGGCGAGGCCTTGGGGTAACCGTGATAGTGCATCTGCCAAAACATTCTGTTCCCCTTTTATGTACACTATCTCAAAATCAAACTCTTGAACCTAGGTGCACCACCTCGCTGTTCTCTTATGTAGCAACTTACGCATAAGAAGAAAGTACAAGGCCTGATGATCACAGTAAACTTTAGTATGTTTTCTCCAAAGATAATACTCAAATTTGCGAAACGCCCAAACTACCGCTAACGCTTCTAGCTCAGTTACAGAATGAGATCTTTCACTTTCTGTGAGGGTTCTACTGGCAAGACTGATTATATAGACTTCTTCTTTACCATCCTTTTTTATTATTTGAAACAGACACGCACCGGGCCCTGATAACAAGCATCGGTGCTTAAACAAAAGACCAACTCCATATCTGGGTGTTTAAGGATAGATGCGTTAATCAGCGCCTGCTTAATCTGCTGAAAATCATTTTCACATTCTTAAGTCCACAACCAACTGTGATTTTTACGCAGTAAGTTTAATAGTGAACCACTGTTCAATTGTTGTGGCAGAAATTTCCTGAAAAACGAGGTCATTCCTAGAAAACCTTTTTGTCTAGGGTGTAGGGAAATTGCGTATCGCATCTAGTTTACTGGTGTCAGGTAGAATTCCTAACGGCGAAATAATATGCCCTAAAAATTTTATTTTGTCCTTTCCGAATTCAGACTTCTTAAAGTTAACTGTGACATTGTATTCATCAAATTTTTGAGAAACCTTTTCCAAAATACTTACATGTTCATCTAATGTTTGAGTTGCAATTAATAGATCATCAACGTAGAGTGTAACCTGGCTAAGCAGTTCCGGTCCAAGAACCCTGTCTAATGCTTCAATAAATACACCAGCGCTCACCTTTAATCTGAAAGGTAGCACCCTAAACTGGTAGCTCCTCCCGGCATTTATCAAAGCTGTATACTTTCTACTCTCTTCATGTAATAAAATCTGCCAGTATGAAGCTTTCAAATTAAGGGATGTTAAATACTTAACGCCATGAAACTTTAATAACTGCTCTTCTAAAGTCTCTGGCCTTGTTCTTGTAGGAACGATGAGTTTGTTTATTTCTCACGCGTCTAACACCAACCACACCGTTCCGTCAGTGTTACCAACTGGGAGAATCGCACTGCAGTAAGGTGAGTGCGATGTTTCAATAACCTTCCACCTAATCATAATCTCTATTTCTTGTCTTACAGCTTCTTTCTTTGCCCAAGGCATGCCATATGACGTTCTACAATAGGTTTCATGCGGGTACATTTCCATTTTATATTCATATCCCTTAATAACACTGGGTTGTTTACGAAAAATGTTATGACATTTAAGGAGTATCTTTGTCAATTCACTTCGCTGTTCATTGTTAAGACAAGTGGATTTACTTATTTTACTGTCTACTGTTTGCTCATCGAGGATCTCTCCGCCAGTGACATCAAGTTCCATTTCATTTGCCATTAAGATTTGATGATAGATAAGTTTAACATTAATGTCGGGTATCTGCCTTGTCTGATTTGTCATTGTAGCTCTTATGAAGTCCACTGTCACCGTGCGCTCTCCTACGTGAAACTGACATTCCCCGCTGCCGCTATCTATTTCTACCCCATTTCTTCTGAACACCTCCATACCAAGTATATAGTTCGCTATAAGTTTATCTACCAACACGAAAGTACACTGCAAATTTACACCACATATGCTAGTGGTACGCTGGCCTGTAATTTTATAACTTTAGATTTATTTCCCATCGCCGTTACGATCTTACAGTTCTCTACAGGCAGCGTGGGTATATTTACTTCCCACGCTATTTCTTTAAACAAGCTGGTTAACGTCAGGCTTGTTGACGTGCCACTATCCAAAACAACTGCTAAATCTGTGTGTCCCACCTTTACCTTTATTGTTGCTTGAATAATTTCACTTACCTTGCGTGTTATTTCTTTCTCTTCAGTAAACAAGTCTTCTTTGATTTCTGCGATCTTATCACACCCTAAAAATAGTTTCCGGATATACTGTACATATGAGTTTGTTTTAGTGTCTACTTCTTCCTTTCTGTTTCTGTTCGTGTTAGTGTTTATATTACTCGTACTATTACTGTGGCACACTGACAGTTCATTACCTTCTTC
This sequence comes from Schistocerca nitens, assembly GCF_023898315.1. NCBI lineage: Eukaryota > Metazoa > Arthropoda > Insecta > Orthoptera > Acrididae > Schistocerca > Schistocerca nitens. The sequence continues at coordinate 669,854,745 of NC_064614.1, read as the reverse complement.
CTCTAGTCGCGCTCCATTACTACTTCCTGGGGGCGGTATAGGTATTGTTTCATTTTCTGCCGTCACTTCTACTATGTTTACCGCATGCCTGCGTGTTCGCCAGTTCGTGTCCCGATTGTTTCGGTTTGACTGCACGGGCTGTTGGTTCTCTCTTGGATACCTGTGTTACATATTCCGATCCTCGTAATTTGCATTTCCTTGTCGCCTAGTGTTGAAGTTTTCTCTCGAATTTCTCCTGGCTCGGCCATTACCGTATCTAAGGGACTGATCATTTTTTTTTCCGTACCTTCGGTCACTCTATGGCTGATGGGCAAATCGATTGTGTGGATTTCCGTTGTGGCGCGGCGGCGGTACATACGGATGCCATTCACTCATACGCACACGACCATTATAATTTCCATAGCCATTGCCGTTACCGTAGTTGTTCTTCCCATTTGGGTTGTGTTCAATACCGTTACGATAGCTAGGCATGGCTTGCCCACCCTCATGAATTAGATCTAGTGAGTCGAGCACTGAAAGAAAATACTCGAGATCATATTCGGGAATGGTTACTAATTTTTCCCTAACATTTTCAGGTAATTTGTTCTTTAAGATTTTCAATACATCGACATAAGATATCGAAATATTCCAGTAACGGGTCTTGTTTGGATATGTTTCAAAATAGTTCCTTAGGCCCCCTAATTTTGAATGATAAGATACTGGGTTAAATACCTCTCGTCTTAATCTCTCCTGGATAACTGTTGACCAGTATTTATCTAAAAATGCATTCTCAAACTGATCATATGTCTCGCAAAGTTCCGACATCTCTGTAGCCCACAGGACGTCACCCTCGGTGTGTCCTACCACATATTTGATCTTTTGAGCTTCTGTCCAAGTCCTAAGCAGTACATTCTTAAAGGCTCGGACAAGCACTAGCGGTTACATTCGCTTTTTTCATTTGAGAATACAGGAAACTGTCGATGTTTTATTAAACTTCCGTCCATTAACACCGCTATCCAGCAGGGTTGAACAGCATTTATGTGCGGTGATGGCATATCTGTTTCACAGAAGTGCCCGTTGCTCGCGTCACGCGGCGTGGGTTGTGCAATGTTGTCCGCCCCACTGATTTCTCTCACCACCGGACGGCTGTTTATAGCTCCGCTTACCGCCCCCGGCGATGATATTATCGTACTTTGTTTACTAACTATTTCGTCCCTTAACCTTTGTTCTACTGTCTGGTATCCTGTTCTAGGCGTTTTAAAATTTCTTCTTCCTTGTCCCCCATTACTTCCTTTACCACTTCCACATAAATAAGTTGTTTGCTTATGCATTTTTCCGCGAAAGTTGTGTTTTCATACTTTGCATTAATCTTTACTGTTTCGTAAAGTTGCACAATGTCTGAGTTGATTCTTTTATGTTCTAACTTTAAGTAACCCTATCCCCACTGTGATTTTCTCTACATTTTCAGGCAATTCGTCATAGAAAGAGTGCAGCTTCGCTACTTCGGATTGTACATTGTCTATGTTAACCTGCGTATTATTTTGCATTACCTGTAAATTATGCTGAGTTTCTCTGATTCCGGATAGCTCATGACCATACGTGCGTGTTAGTGTGTCAAATTTTTCATCCACTATGCCTTTTAATTTCTCACTCATATTGTGAACTGAAGTGGAGATTTGCGAAATATTCTGTGCGAACTTCGTATCCTAATTATTGAGTTCTGTGCGCAAATTTTTTAACTCGTCTGAAACGTGTGTCATGTTTGCATTTACCTTCCCGATCTCAGACTTGATTGTGGTTGGTTCAAATGGCTCTGAGCACTATGGGACTCAACTTCTGAGGTCATTAGTCCCCTACAACTTAGAACTAGTTAAACCTAACTAACCTAAGGACATCACACACATCCATGCCCGAGGCAGGATTCGAACCTGCGACCGTAGCGGTCTCGCGGTTCCAGACTGCAGCGCCTAGAACCGCACGGCCACTTCGGCCGGCCTTTATTGTGGTCATGTCTGCTTGTATTGTTTCTAGACCTGACATTTTAGAATTTATATCTGCTTTCATTGCGTTCGTGCCTGTTTGTATTGTTCCTGTTAAGGCTCGAAATAAGGCTTGTATATCTTCCCTATTCATTTCCGGCCTACGCCTGTCAGCACCTGCGCCTGTACTACGCGCAATACTTTCATTTAAAATATTCTCTTGCCTTGAGGTGTCATTAATTTCGTCTACTGTAATCAACGTATTGCTTATAATGAAATGTTCTGTATTCACCGGCGTCGAATACAACAGTGGCATGTCGCGCCCAGCATCCAAATAATCACAACATTAACGATTCCAAACTGCTAATTGTTGCGTTTAGTAAATGCAAGGTTACGACATTGTCATTTTGATTTTGGAATGTCATTTCCTTATTGTTCCGACCCTCCATTACAGAAATCCTTACGCCTCTGCAGTTACCAAAATTAATATTTCCTCTATTTAAATTTTACTTCCACGCTACTTCTCGCGCGACAGAATGCATATACATCTATTTGTGATTGTAGTCTCAATTGTTGTTCACTTAATATGTTTTTTCGTACTGATAAAGTCATGTGATTCTCTCTACTTGATTTCAATAGCGTCAACCTCTGAAGCTGTAGGTTCTGGATTTTAGGAAATAGGTGCCTGGATCTTCTAATATGTCTACTGGGAACGCATTTTACACAAAAATGGCTCTGAGCACTATGGGACTCAACATCTTAGGTCATAAGTCCCCTAGAACTTAGAACTACTTAAACCTAACTAACCTAAGGACATCACACACACCCATGCCCGAGGCAGGATTCGAACCTGCGACCGTAGCAGTCCCGCGGTTCCGGACTGCAGCGCCAGAACCGCTAGACCACCGCGGCCGGCGCATTTTACACATGCATTGCGCGGTCCTGCCTGACTATTATCTTGTAACTGGTTCTTCCTCTATTGCGCTTTGTTGTCCATTCTTGGTATTGTTGTCTTCTTCCTTCTATTTATTTATTATTTCTTTTTCTTTCAGTTGGTTTTTTTTCCAGTATTAATCATGTCACTTGTCGCCACTTTATAATATAATAAAAAGTATAATAAAAATGTTTTTTTTAGATATATTGAATTAATGTCATTACTTTTTTGGCACTCGGACAAGCACAATAAGCTGGGCTATTCCTGCAAATGAATTCTTATTAGTTCATATTGGTTCTGCATGCACAAAATTCTCTTCTTCCCTTTGAATATTTTTGCTTACCAATTTATAATGCTATGTCCGATTGCCATATCCACATACAAAATCATGACCGTGTTCATGTTGCGTTGATCTGATCTTCGTGAATTTTCTGAAGTAGACAGGTGGGCTTCAGTTCTTCTTATTACAATACTACTTGGAATAATAACTGATACAATCTTTTAGTTAGTAAAATAAAACTATATTCTTCTGTTCGATGCATAAAGAAAATACAGACTTTTCACTTATTCACGTAGCCCAAAATGGCTACATCCGATTACGTCAACCTTCGTTTACTAGCAGAGAGCAAGTCCGTCCTCGTACTAAGGAACAGGAAAACATGTTTTTTTTCAACATCTGAAAAGCAAAAAATGCATGACGGTAGGCGCAGGCTCTGCGCTAGGCTACCTCTTCACCTTTTCTGTTTCCCTTTAAAGAAAACGAAAACATAAAGTAAGAAATGCAAAATGTTTATCACAACTGTTGGGAACAACACTGTACAGCATATCAGTAGGTATGGTGGGAAATTGCCATCGGATGTAATCTTTCAGCATCCGTAATGAGATAAGACGATCACGGTAGATATGCGATTTGAGGTAATCCCACAACCAATAGTCACACGGATTGTAGTCTGGGGACCCGGGAGGCCAAGCTTGGACGAAGTGGCGGCTAGCATGTGATCCTCACCAAACGATGCACGCGGGAGATCTTTCACGCGTGTATCAATTTGTGATGGAGTGCCATCCTGCATAAAGGTCGTACTTTCCAGCAGGTATTTATCAGCCTGGCTAGGGATGATGCGATTCTGCAACATATCGGCGTACCTACAACTCATTTTATACTCGATTTTTCAGAGCGTCAGTGACATGTTGCTGTCCAGCGCCACCTTTTGGGCTAGTTTTTACATTCATTTTTGGTTTCATTAAAACTTCATGTCGTATCAGCCATGTGTGTCAATTTTTACCATTATTTCGTGAATTAGTCCCTTTTCAAATGCTAACGGACTTTTGGCTTACGCTGTACGTCTGTTTTTGGGCAGGTAACGTGCACTATGTGTCTTACCAACTCAACCAGTTTGACAATTTACTCTGGCCCAACCCATCCGGTTGCAACCTGTTTGCCCAGGATGTCTTTCTGCCTTTGAACTAGCTCATTGAATGCGCTGTTGTCCATGGTGTGTTGTGATTGACGTAGCGCGAGGGATTGATAGTGTATCAGAGAAAAGCACTGGTCAACTGTCTTTACACAAATGGAGGAGGAGGAGGAGGAGATTAGTGTTTAACGTCCCGTCGACAACGAGGTCATTAGAGACGGAGCACAAGCTCGGGTTAGGGAAGGATGGGGAAGGAAATCGGCCGTGCCCTACCAAAGGAACCATCCCGGCATTTGCCTGAAGTGATCTAGGGAAATCACGGAAAACCTAAATCAGGATGGCCGGACGCGGGATTGAACCGTCGTCCTCCCGAATGCGAGTTTACACAAATGCTGGCTAAAATAACAATCTACAGTACTGAAGAATAAGCTGCTCATATCGTGTATTTTTGCAGGTTTGCGACAGTAGTGCTCCTGCTGCTGTCGAAGAATACCGTTGGCTCTTTCTGACACGCTGAGTTCCTGATCGTACAGTGTTTACCAGAATTCTCGGTATACTGCTTGAAAAAGATATTCCTCGAAGGTCCATATTTCTTCTGAACGTGTAGTTCAACAACCTGTGCAGGAACAGCAACACTTTGTTGAAATAGTGCAGCGTAGTCCTGCTGCCAACACACGGCGACTTCCTACACGAAGACGTGTATGGCGAACATTACCGGCCGAAAACTTCTACTCATTTCACGCACAGCTCGTCCACAAACTACACATTGGCGGCAATGCCACACGACTTGAATTTAGTGACTTGTTAATCGGCAGTCATTTGCCTCAGTTACTGCTATTCACTTATGAAGCCACACGTGTTTGTTGAACGCCTCTAAGATGTTCCTTTGGCCACGCCGACAGCAACATACTTCCAGCACGAAGGAGCCCCTCTACATTTTAGCAGACGCGTGAATTAGTTGGGCACCATGATAACCAGACTTTACGCCATGGGGTTATATGAAGTCGGAAGTGTACAATCGAAGGCTGAATACACCAGATGAAGTGTTCGGTGGCATCGTGGTCGCTGCGCCCTCGTTAGGGAACGTACAGAGGCACCAGACAAGCAACACGATATGATCTCTCAAGAGTGCACAAACGCACTGAAGTTCACAGCGGGTTATTCGAACATTTATAGTTAACTGTACAACGATTATAAAGTGACGTGTACGATAATGCTTAGAGGCGAATGTGTTAAGAATACGTATTTGTGATTTGATGCTTTGTAAAATGCACACTGTAATTTTTACTAAATGTTGTACATGTGTAATCCCTACAGCGTCCTGAGTAACACAGAAAATAAATAACAATGTACATTACATGTGTTCTGTCTCGGAAACCATTGGGAATAGAGCATATATCTATATGAAGTGTTTTGTTTTAAATGATAATTCTTGTGATATCCTGAATATTGACCATTCTTCTTAGGATTCCTTTTATATACTCATATGAACCATAACAAATCCTACGTCATAGATGTAAATGTATACGGATAAAAAAACATAGAACCTCCGTTTCCATATAAGGTTCGAATAATTCAACCATTATTTAAATTTTGACAGATATATACTGAGAGGCACCCACATGCCTTGCTCATACTGTGGCATCAAGCAGTCAGGCCTGCAAGATGAGTGGTCTGCCAAGCGAGTGGATTCATTCTTATTTATCGAGTAACATGAACTCTAGTACTCACACTTAAGTTACAAGTTATCCTCCTATATGATTCATACGCAACGGAAACACGCATCTGACTATCAGTAATTTACAGAACTCTGACTGTACACTACGCACTGGCAATATCACATTTTCTTTTTGTCTCTTATTTAACGGCTTTTGTCAACACGTGGTCACCGCACTGAATATGAATGGCGCACACATTATTAATTCGGGACATTATGAGAACATACAATTCGAAGGAAAAGTCCACCAATCTTCTTCTTTTCACTACCTTATTTATTCCGATAAATTCTCTAACCTAAACACACAAATTCTATAACCTACAACAATAACACATGAGAAATTCCGCCCAGTGGGCATGGCTTTACATTGGTGAATATATTATGGTCTCGTAATTATTTAACGCTGCAGTGCACTTTCTAGATAGGATGGTGGATCTTTTATTATTTCTCACACTTCGACTCTCACAATCATCATCACGAAACTATCCTCCAGACCGAGCAGTACAGAAGGAACAAGCATAACCCACTAATCTTTTGAAACTACCTTGCTACTCTCCCAAGCAAACCACACATACCCAAATTACATGACATGCATCACACTACAATATGAAATACAAAACACTAAATAGTCACAACACTATCACTTTCAGCTTTCCCACTTCAATTAATATTTATCCCAGTTTCACACGACACTGCCCCACTTCGTAATTCTACTTTCCTACTATGAACTCTGGAGATATATGCACGTCTTCCTGTGCAATGCAAGCCAAGTGGCGTTGCTGGATAGACGGCCGACTCACCTTGCTTCTCTCTCAGAGTTTGAATCTAGCGTCACACGGAATCATATCACGCAAAGTAATATTAAGAACGTATTCATCATACACGCGAGTCCTCAACTGATACCATGGACGAGTACTTCTCTTTATCTTTTGTCTCATACACAGTTTGAGACACACACAGTACTCACCACGTGGAAGTACTCGTCTCTAATTTCAAGTCCTGCACACGCCATTTCTTAAATATTTCAACTTATGGTACACACGCTATTTCATAAATATTTCAACTTATTGTACACACGCTAGTAATTCAGCTTAACTTAAGCACACGGAAGTATTTCAACTTATTGATACACGTGGTTTCATTGTGACCGTTGGTCACTACCGAAGATTACTACAATCCCATTAATATTACCTGCCTGACACTTAATTCTCCCCACAAAAGTTCCTGAAATAGAGAAATTATTATTTCAAACTACTCTTAAATATTCCACATGCATACCATGTCTCCACTCTTTTGTCATTACGGAGCACAACTAAAAAAGGTCTTAACAGCACAAGATCCAGCGGCAGAGTGCTGAAACATGGCCAAAGGATCGTCTCAAAGATGATCATATATTCACATTCACTATCTGCGGTTAGCAGACGACCATACATTCATTCATTTCACAGATCTCACCAAACTGGATGTAGGGATTTACTTTGTGGGAGTGCACATGTGATCAATTAAATAAATAAATTGTCATTCTTTCCCACACTGGTATCCAGCTTCGCTGTATTAATTGAAATTGATTTATTTTACAAAAAAAATGTGTTGTTCTGACAAAAATAATGAAGTATGTTGTACCTATTTTCAATGTCGGGCGGTACTGTACCCTTTCAATACTACACTTCTAAATTTTATTTCAGTATTTGACGTACAACGTGTAGCTAAAAATAATCCAGTTGCAATATAAATTACTAAACATAGCGCTCGTAGTGATCCGAAATTTCATCAAAATTAAACGTTTGTTGAAAGTGGGAAATCAACGAGATATTACAAATATTAATTAAAGGATGTCTTAATCACTAGGTTTTATTCATTAATTTAATTATCTTATTTAAGGTAAACAAACGTGATACAGTAGATAATGTGCACGTAATCTCAGATGTCACTAACATTTATGAGAAACTTAAAACGTAGGCTTAAAGAAGCTTTCGCAAAATACTAATGACAACTTCTTTGTTAATAATAATAAGAAAGAAAAGTTAAAAACAGAGTTATTGCAATAACATACAACGACCGAATGTTACGGAAAAGTTGAATAAAGCTTCCAACAAGCAGACCAGAAAATATTTTAAAACTACGTCTTCGATATAAAATTGGCGGCAAACGGTAAAAATAGCTTAGTTCAGGGATATATAAGGTTAGCTACAGTGATAGTTACCAATATCACGTTGGTCAGACACGCCGATATTTTAAAAGACGATTTAGGGAGCACAGCTGGTCGTAGACCATCACAGCTATCTGTGTGTAAATCACTGTGGGAGAGCATCCTTCTCAGTGTATTAACCACAACATGAGCTCCAGAGGTCAGCAATCAGTTGCTCACATCTATTCTTTTTGGCTAAACCGGTTTTGACAGCTGTGTCAGTCTCAGTGGTTCATATAACCTTGTATCGATGGCTGCGTCAGTACAAAGTGGGAGTCTCTATCTCCTGTTCTTCTAAAGACGCGCGCAATCACCAGTTTCCTTCTGGTTCTATTTGCCGCCAGACACGCTCTGACGAACTTCGGATATTTCGGCAAGTTACTCATAGCAATGAGTTTGTGATGGTTAACACTGTCTGGTGTCTTACATAACAATTACAGTGAAAGCATTGTACTTTGTTTTGAGCACTTAATGTTTTAACATTTAAAAAATTATAAGATTTCAAATATCTTTTTGGAAGTTTCAATACAAACAAAAAGGCAATTTTCCTGTTGGTTTAGTAGATCTCAAGATGTCTGTCAGTCAACCGAAACCAGATATCATCTAGTTATTGTTGAATTGTATTCCATTGAAGATTAAAATTTGTAACAAATAATACAGGTCACTGTCTCTTTCAGCTGAGGACGTTGGTTTTACTACGAATACCTAAGAAAGTAAATAAAATGACAACTGAAAAGTGCCGTGAATAACATCAGTGGTAGAAAGATTTAAAGACGACTGAAGCTATAGCAGACGCTATGTGCACAGTCTGCAGCTGCTGCGTAGCTAATAGCAACTGACAGGGAATACGATTTACCAGCTTACTTTGGTTTTTACATAGTATGAAATAATTTCTGTGGCGTATTAAAGTTATTCCAGATATTTTTCAGCAAGGATATGTCTTAACATAAGCTGACGTAACACAAGTTTTAGGCATGGAGGTCAAGCGTAACCAACTCTTTTTCATAATTTTTTTACTAACGACGACTTTACTGAAATGTAGAGGTAAATATGTGCGTATATTAAAATTAATGAATTTACTTTTGCTTTGCTGTTTGTGACTGGCCAGTTCAGCTGAGCGGCCTCACAGAATGTTCTTCAATGGAACCAGCGATTTCAACATCTCTGCATTAAAGACTAAAGTGATGGCGGTCTGAAAAAGTTCGTCAGTGTGGGATGAGGCAATTATTAACAGAAGAACAACAGGACAAGTCTGCAAGTTCTTGTATCTGGGTTGCGAAATTACATCATGACGTCGCTTCATAGCCTAAAATTTTTGGCTTCTATGTGGCACAATTAAGAGGAAGTTTCAGAATTGCAAATGGAAGTCACTTCCGAAATTCTGGAAATTAATAGCAGCGACAATATTGCTTTACAGTAAGGAAGTGAATATTGGAGCCCAGAAACGTGACAGACCAGAAGACTGGAAAATACAGCAAAGGGGGAAATAATTTAAACGAAACTGGCCTAAATCTAATAATCTTCAAAAATCAGGCAGTTTCATTTAAATGGCAAAAAGAATTTACGCATAGGTACTCATTAAACGGGAATAGCGTTATGAGAAACGATAAGTTAATATTTACTGGATATTTTTAGCAACGAAGTCTGATAGCAGTGGAATTGCACATGGCTGACTAGATTCCAAACTGCCTTCCACAGCAAACTCAGTCACTGACTACATACGCTAATGCCGACATAAAAGAGTGAATGAATTTCTGTGATACAAGAAAAAAGGGACAAGATATCATGCAGTAGCTTGCAAGGCATTACAAGGAAGTTACTTTATTTGAAGCGAGAATATACGAAAAAGGAAATAAATAAAATAATAGATTCCATCAACAACTGTACTGCAGATATTGAATTAAAAAGGTGAACAGTACACGAAGAATCCTGCTCTGCTTATTAGATTACTAACAAGTGGTGGAACACGAATCATTTGTTGTTGTTGTTGTGATCTTCAGTGAGAAAACTTGTTTGATTCAGCTACTCTATCCACGGTAAGCTTCTTCGTCTTCGAGTGACTACTGCAACCTACATCCACCTGAATCTGCTTACTACATTCATCTCTGTCTCCTTCCACCCCCCCCCCCTCCCTAACACTCCCCACGAGTGTTAAATTGGTGACCCTTTGGTGTCTCAGAATGTGTTCTATCAACTAATCTCATCTCTTCTTCTAGTCAAGTTGTGCCACAAATTACTTTTCACTACCTCCTCCTTAGTTACGTGATCTACCCACATAATCTTCATCATTTTTCTGTAGCACCATATTTCAAAAACATGTATTGTCTTCTTGTCCAAACTGATTACCGTCCACTTTTCACTTCCATGTATGACTTTTGTTGTTGTTGTGGTCTTCAGTCCTGAGACTGGTTTGATGCAGCTCTCCATGCTACTCTGTCCTGTGCAAGCTTCTTCGTCTCCCAGTACATACTTGAACCTACATCCTTCTGAATCTGGTTAGTGTATTCATCTCTTGGTCTCCCTCTACGATTTTTACCCTCCACGCTGCCCTCCAATGCTAGATTTGTGATCCCTTGATGCCTCAGAACATGTCCTACCAACCGGTCTCTTCTTCTTGTCAAGTTGTGCCACAAACTCCTCTTCTCCCCAATTCTATTCAATATCTCCTCATTAGTTATGTGATCTACCCACCTAATCTTTAGCATTCTTCTGTAGCACCACATTTCGAAAGCTTCTGTTCTCTGCTTGTCCAAACTATTTATCGTCCATGTTTCACTTCCATACATGGCTACATTCCATACAAAAACTTTCAGAAATGACTTCCTGCCACTTAAATCAATACTCGATGTTAACAAATTTTTCTTGTTCAGAAACGCTTTCCATGCCATTGCCAGTCTACATTTTATATCCTCTCTACTTCGACCATCATCAGTTATTTTGCTCCCCAAATAGCAAAACTCCTTTACTACTTTATGTGTCTCATTTCCTAATCTGATTCCCTCAGCATCACCCGACTTAATTCGACTACATTCCATTATCCTCGTTTTGCTTTTGTTGATGTTCATCTTATATCCTCCTTTCAAGACACTGTCCATTCCGTTCAACTGCTCTTCCAAGTCCTTTGCTGTCTCTGACAGAATTACAATGTCATCGGCGAACCTCAAAGTTTTTATTTCTTCTCCATGGTTTTTAATACCTACTCCGATCTTTTCTTTTGTTTTCTTCACTGCTTGCTCAATATACAGATCGAATAACATCGGGGACAGGCTACAACCCTGTCTTACTCCCTTCCCAACCGCTGCTTCCCTTTCATGCCCCTCGACTCTTATAACTGCCATCTGGTTTCTGTACAAATTGTAAATAGCCTTTCGTTCCCTGTATTTTACCCCTGCCACCTTCAGAATTTGAAAGAGAGTATTCCAGTTAACGTTGTCAAAAGCTTTCTCTAAGTCTAGAAATGCTAGAAACGTAGGTTTGCCTTTCCTTAATCTTTCTTCTAAGATAAGTCGTAAGGTTAGTATTGCCTCACGTGTTCCAACATTTCTACGGAATCCGAACTGATCTTCCCCGAGGTCCGCTTCTACCAGTTTTTCCATTCGTCTGTAAAGAATTCGCGTTAGTATTTTGCAGCTGTGACTTATTAAACTGATAGTTCGGTAATTTTCACATCTGTCAACACCTGCTTTCTTTGGGATTGGAATTATTATATTCTTCCTGAAGTCTGTGGGTATTTCGCCTGTCTCATACATCTTGCTCACCAGATGGTAGAGTTTTGTCATGACTGGCTCTCCCAAGGCCATCAGTAGTTCTAATGGAATGTTGTCTACTTCCGGGGCCTTGTTTCGACGCAGGTCTTTCAGTGCTCTGTCAAACTCTTCACGCAGTATCTTATCTCCCATTTCATCTTCATCTACATCCTCTTCCATTTCCATTTCCATAATATTGTCCTCAAGTACATCGCTCTTGTATAAACCCTCTATATACTCCTTCCACCTCTCTGCCTTCCCTTCTTTGCTTAGAACTGGGTTGCCATCTGAGCTCTTGATATTCATACAAGTGGTTCTCTTCTCTCCAAAGGTCTCTTTAATTTTCCTGTAGGCAGTATCTATCTTACCCCTAGTGAGACAAGCCTCTACATCCTTACATTTGTGCTCTAGCCATCCATGCTTAGCCATTTTGCACTTCCTGTCGATCTCATTTTTGAGACGTTTGTATTCCTTTTTGCGTGCTTCATTTACTGCATTTTTATATTTTCTCCTTTCATCAATTAAATTCAATATTTCTTCTGTTACCCATGGATTTCTATTAGCCCTCGTCTTTTTACCTACTTGATCCTCTGCTGCCTTCACTACTTCATCCCTCAGAGCTACCCATTCTTCTTCTACTGTATTTCTTTCCCCCATTCCTGTCAATTGTTCCCTTATGCTATTCCTGAAACTCTCTACAACCTCTGGTTTAGTCAGTTTACCCAGGTCCCATCTCCTTAAATTCCCACCTTTTTGCAGTTTCTTCAGTTTCAATTTGCTGTTCATAACCAATAGATTGTGGTCAGAATCCACATCTGCCCCTGGAAATGTCTTACAATTTAAAACCTGGTTCCTAACTCTCTGTCTTACCATTATATAATCTATCTGATACCTTTTAGTATCTCCAGGATTCTTCCAGGTATACAACCTTCTTTTTTGATTCTTGAACCAAGTGTTAGCTATGATTAAGTTATGCTCTGTGCAAAATTCTACAAGGCGGCTTCCTCTTTCATTTCTTCCCCCCAATCCATATTCACCTACTATGTTTCCTTCTCTCGCTTTTCCTACTGACGAATTCCAGTCACCCATGACTATTAAATTTTCGTCTCCCTTCACTACCTGAATAATTTCTTTTATCTCGTCATACATTTCATCAATTTCTTCATCATCTGCAGAGCTAGTTGGCATATAAACTTGTACTACTGTAGTAGGCATGGGCTTTGTGTCTATCTTGGCCACAATAATGCGTTCACTATGCTGTTTGTAGTAGCTAACTCGCACTCCTATTTTTTATTCATTATTAAACCTACTCCTGCATTACCCCTGTTTGATTTTGTATTTATAACCCTGTAATCACCTGACCAAAAGTCTTGTTCCTCCTGCCACCGAACTTCAATAATTCCCACTATATCTAACTTTAACCTATCCATTTCCCTTTTTAAATTTTCTAACCTACCTGCCCGATTAAGGGATCTGACATTCCACGCTCCGATCCGTAGAATGTCAGTTTTCTTTCTCCTGATAACGACGTCCTCTTGAGTAGTCCCCGCCCGGAGATCCGAATGGGGGACTATTTTACCTCCGGAATATTTTACCCAAGAGGACGCCATCATCATTTAATCATACAGTAAAGCTGCTTGTAATCATACAGTAAAGCTGCATGTCCTCGGGAAAAATTACGGCTGTAGTTTCCCCTTGCTTTCAGCCGTTCGCAGTACCAGCACAGCAAGGCCGTTTTGGTTAATGTTACAAGGCCAGATCAGTCAATCATCCAGACTGTTGCCCCTGCAACTACTGAAAAGGCTGCTGCCCCTCTTCAGGGACCACTTGTTTGTCTGGCCTCTCAACAGATACCCCTCTGTTGTGGTTGCACCTACGGTACGGCCATCTGTATCGCTGAGGCACGCAAGCCTCCCCACCAACGGCAAGGTCCATGGTTCATGGGGGAAGCATGTATGACTACACTCTACACTCTTTTTTTTCATGTATGATTACACTCTATAAAAATACTTTCAGAAAAAGCTTCCTAAAACTTCAATCTTTATTCTATGTAAACAAATTTCCCTTCTTCGGAAACTCTTTTCTTGCCATTGCCAATTTACATTTTATATACTCTCTACTTCGGCCATCATCGGTTATCAGTTATCTTGCTATCCAAATAGCAACACTCACCTACTACTTTAAATATCTCGTTTCCTAATCTAAATTCCCCAGTATCATCTCATTTAATTCGAATACATTCAGTTATCTGCGTTTTGTTGATGTTCATCGTATCTACTCCTTTCATGGCACTGCCTATTTCGTTCAACTGCTCCTCCGCCTCCTTTGCCCTCTGTGACAGAATTACAGTGTCATCGGCAAACCTCAAAGTTTTTATTTATTCACCCTGGACTAGAATTCCTATTCCAAATTTTTCTTTGGTTTCTGACTGTACAGTTTGAGTAACATTATCATTACAAACCACAGAAAACCGATTCTAAAGAAACACGGTTACTGCTAATTAGCATCTAAATATGAACGCACAGTTCTACAAGTGTCTCTGAAAAACTAAATAGGGAAATTTAATGCTGAAATGAAAAGGCTGCCTTGATGTTTAAGATCGATCGACAGAGAAGTTCTTACCTCAGATGATGATCTGTGAGCGTCGCGTGCGCACTCACGGGCGGGGGTATTTGAGCCGCAAGTCAAGAGACTGTGGCGAGACACGTCAGCTACCTTAAGACGTACCAAGGAAAATCTGATTTGGGAACCCTGCTCAGTGGTGGTCATTCTTGGCAACAAGGCGGTCTACCTCAAATTTGCAGTACATCGAATCGTTGCTTCTCAGACTACGAGAAGCCGACTATGTAGTAGAGGAAAGGGTAAACAAGACACTATTGAACTGCATTTTTTGAAAATTATCCGATATTCAAGCATGGCAGTTGCCCAACTAGAGTGGACTTCTCGTACGTATACACACATGGTATGCCAAGGATATACATGTTATTTTCCTAAAATGGGATAGCAGGCTCTCGGGGCCTTATAGACTGCTGGTATATGTTATTGATGAAATAGGACTACAACCATGTTAGAAATTTTCCTCAAATATTTTCTAAGAAATCTCTACACTTTTCACCTGTTTTGTAATCTTTCCAGCAGTAATTTCGTTGTTAATAGTCCAATATTTTCGACCGCACACAGAAATGTGGGTAATTTGTTTCGTAATACTTTTGACAGCTGTTGTTGTCAAACTAGAAAGCATCACGT
Source organism: Schistocerca nitens (assembly GCF_023898315.1). NCBI lineage: Eukaryota > Metazoa > Arthropoda > Insecta > Orthoptera > Acrididae > Schistocerca > Schistocerca nitens. The sequence goes on along the minus strand of NC_064614.1, from coordinate 669,839,544 downwards.
CATAGTCTGTACAACGGTACAACAGCCAATAGCATGTCGTTGTTGAACAGACCATAGAATGAAAGCCGTCTTGTCAAATATAGGTATGAAGAGGCTATCATCATCCTACTACATACTTCACATCTGTAACGCACGTTAGATTTACGCCTTACTAATCGCTTTCTCTTCACATTTCCATTTCCTAAACATATATTCGAAAACCGTCAGCGTTCTGAGGCGCGTTGACCAACTGATTAATACTTTTTTCGGTATCTTACTCAGTGCTTTGATTAGTCAGTTATGTCAATACAATTTTAACAATCCGAATTATTTCCCTGTTCCACTTTTTTTTGTGACTGCTTGCACCATTTTCCAGCAATTTGGAAAACGTCTCTGGTTGATTCATTTATTAACAATCTGGCCATGTTAGGAACAATGTGATGACTTAGTGATTACGCCACTTCCCTTGGCATACCACCTAGATCAGTTCTTTTCATTTCACGGATGATTTCAGCCGCCTCCATATTTGAACACTGTTTTTTTTCTTTCTTTTTTTTTTTTTTTTTTTTTTTTTTGGTCATCAGTCTACTGACTGGTTTGATGCGGCCCGCCACGAATTCCTTTCCTGTGCGAACCTCTTCATCTGAGAGTAGCACTTGCAACCTACGTCCTCAATTATTTGCTTGACGTATTCCAATCTCTGTCTACCTTTACAGTTTTTGCCCTCTACAGCTCCCTCTAGTACCATGGAAGTCATTCCCTCATGTCTTAGCAGATGTCCTATAATCCTGTCCCTTCTCCTTTTCAGTGTTTTCCACATATTCCTTTCCTCTCCGATTCTGCATAGAACCTCCTCATTCCTTACCTTACCAGTCCACCTAATTTTCAACATTCGTCTATAGCACCACATCTCAAATGCTTCGATTCTCTTCTGTTCCGGTTTTCCCACAGTCCATGTTTCACTACCATACAATGCTGTACTCCAGACGTACATCCTCAGAAATTTCTTCCTCAAATTAAGGCAGGTATTTGATATTAGTAAACTTCTCTTGGCCAGAAATGCCTTTTTTGCCATAGCGAGTCTGCTTTTGATGTCCTCCTTGCTCCGTCCGTCATTGGTTATTTTACTGCCTAGGTAGCAGAATTCCTCAACTTCATTGACTCCGTGACCACCAATCCTGATGTCAAGTTTCTCGCTGTTCTCATTTCTACTACTTCTCATTACCTTCGTCTTTCTCCTATTTACTCTCAAATCATACTGTGTACTCATTAGACTGTTCATTCCGTTCAGCAGATCATTTAATTCTTCTTCACTTTCACTCAGGATAGCAATGTCATCAGCGAATCGTATCATTGATATCCTTTCACCTTGTATTTTAATTCCACTCCTGAACCTTTCTTTTATTTCCATCATTGCTTCCTCGATGTACAGATTGAAGAGTATGGGCGAAAGGCTACAGCCTTGTCTTACACCCTTCTTAATACGAGCACTTCGTTCTTGATCGTCCACTCTTATTATTCCCTCTTGGTTGTTGTACATACTGTATATGACCCATCTCTTCCCATAGCTTACCCCTACTTTTTTCAGATTCTCGAACAGCTTGCACCATTTTATATTGTCGAACGCTTTTTCCAAGTCGACAAATCCTATGAAAGTGTCTTGATTTACTTTAGCCTTGCTTCCATTATTAGCCGTAACGTCAGAATTGCCTCTCTCGTCCCTTTACTTTTCCTAAAGCCAAACTGATCGTCACCTAGCGCATTCTCAATTTTCTTTTCCATTCTTCTGTATATTATTCTTGTAAGCAGCTTCGATGCATGAGCTGTTAAGCTGATTGTGCGATAATTCTCGCACTTGTCAGCTCTTGCCGTCTTCGGAATTGTGTCGATGATACTTTTCCGAAAGTCAGATGGTATGTCGCCAGACTCATATATTCTACACACCAACGTGAGTAGTCGTTTTGTTGCCACTTCCCCCAATGATTTTAGAAATTCTGATGGAATGTTATCTATCCCTTCTGCCTTATTTGACCGTAAGTCCTCCAAAGCTCTTTTAAATTCCGATTCTAATACTGGATCCCATATCTCTTCTAAATCGACTCCTGTTTCTTCTTCTATCACATCAGACAAATCTTCACCCTCATAGAGGCTTTCAATGTATTCTTTCCACCTATCTGCTCTCTCCTCTGCATTTAACAGTGGAATTCCCGTTGCACTCTTAATGTTACCACCGTTGCTTTTAATGTCACCAAAGGTTGTGTTTGACTTTCCTGTATGCTGAGTCTGTCCTTCCGACAATCATATCCTTTTCGCTGTCTTCACATTTTTCCTGCAGCCATTTCGTCTTAGCTTCCCTGCACTTCCTATTTGTTTCATTCCTCAGCGACTTGTATTTCTGTATTCCTGATTTTCCCGGAACATGTTTGTACTTCCTCCTTTCATCAATCAACTGAAGTATTTCTTGTGTTACCCATGGTTTCTTCGCAGCTACCTTCTTTGTACCTATGTTTTCCTTCCCAACTTCTGTGATTGCCCTTTTCAGAGATGTGCATTCCTCTTCAACTGTACTGGCTACTGCGCTATTCGTTATTGCTGTATCTATAGCGTTAGAGAACTCTGGTATTGGCTGCTATATTGTCAAACTCTTATTGTAATTTTTAGTGATACTCACTTTCAATCTTCTAGTCGTTATCTTATCCTGTAGGAGTACAGAGAATTCCTACCACGGCTCACTCGGCCGTCCACCGGTAGTGTCGAGAGGAGACTGCGAGTTTATTTTTCTACATCTATATCTACATCATACTCCGCAAGCCACCAAATGGTGCGTGGTGGAGGGTACTTTCGGGACCACAAACTGATCCCTCCAGTCTTGTTCCACTCGCGAATAGTGCGTGGGAAGAATGATTGTCGATAAGCGTCTGTATTGGCTCTAATCTCCAGAATTTTCTCCTCGTGGTCAGTACGCGAGATGTATGTGGGCGAAGTAATATGTTATCCGACTTCTCCTGAAAAGTGCTGTCCCGAAATGTCAATAGTAAATCTCTCCGTGATGCACAACGCCTCTCTTGTAACGTCTGCCAGTGGAGTTTGCTTACCATCTCTCGCCAGATAAACGATCCAGTGACACCAAAGATGCTGCAGGTCCTCGTCAATGGCGCCCCGACATCATCGCAGCTTTGAGCATTAGCTAGAAGCTTGTCTACGGTAGCCATCGCAGCTTTCTGCTGTTTACGGACAGCAACCAACTCTCCTTTTGTCCACTAACAACAAGCACAGTCCCTAACCATATCGTACGGTGTATAAAGTAGATATAAGGTATCAAGTGGCACTACTGAGTCTGAAAATATACCAAAGGAGAATAAAGTAACACTAGAAGTTTGTGTGCAGATTTCTCACTGTACTCTGAGACCGCAAGCTCTTAAACTGAAATAAATTTCTCTATTGAAGTTATTGTATTTACAGATACCTGTCATTAGAAATCCTGTCTGAAAAAAGTTGCTGTAGGAGGTAAATATTCAAACTAGAATGCACTGATCGAAACCGTGTGCTTTCTACTAGCACATAATTAAAACTTAGTGGAGTGACGGAGTTTCTGGTGATGGGAAAATTTACGCTAGAAAGCCGCCCTACACAAAGAGGTTCACAAGACTTACACAAAAACGAAAACTACGATTAATTTTCTAACCACTAGTATACACAGTATAATACACACCTATAGATCACTTCTTTGCAGAAGCACGTGAAAAAAAAGACTAAATTAATTTACAGTTTATCAGACAAGTGCTGCTATGCTGTGCTTCCTCTCGGTTCGGCGGCTGCGTGATTCTGTAGGACATAACCCACGAAATGTAGTGACATGTTTTTAGGAACAAATTTGTCTCATGTAGCCTGTCAGACAGACATTGTGCCAGATTTATACTGTTCTTCTAATGGCCAATATTTCACTAGACCTTACGTCATAAAAGCAACTCAGTACAGCAGCTATTCTGATTGGTATGGATACCTTGGTGGTTTTCTGGAGGTATGTGGCACCACGCACTACACGCAGGGCACGTGATTTCTGTCAGTTTCGGGCCATTGATTTGTGAGTGCAAAGCTGGCGCCTGATAGCGTCCCATACGTGTTCCGCCTGGTTCAGATCAAGTAAAATCTGTGACCAAGACATCAACATGGGTTCATCATCATTCTCCTCAACCAGCTACTGCACGATCCTGGCTTGAGACACAATTATCCTGATGGAAGACGCCATCGCCGTCGGGGAAGGCATGAAACACAATAAGATGCAGGTGGTCCGCAACAATGTTCACGTAGTCTACACCTGTCGTAGTGCCTTCAGTTACTACCACAGCTCCCACGGAAAATCATGTGCATGTTATAGCATTCAATGTTAGCCACGAAATATGTTCATGCAGCCCCCATGAAAATAAAGAATAAAGCAAAGGTATATACAATGTTACTGTAATACTATACGAATTTCCGTTTAGTTTATGTAATTAAAATCAACGTAATGACATTTGGCGAGAGACTTGTTAAAGAGGCCAAACAGAATGGAACTCTGTGTCTTTTTCGTTAAAACAAACGAAATATTGTGCTTCATTTAATCTCTACATATTCGGGCGCCTTTTATCAACTTCCTATTGCATATTAGGTATCCATATTTCTATGCACCGTAATTTTTAGTTAAATAGATGCCGGCGGCGGTGGCCGAGCTGTTCTATGTGCTTCAGTCTGGAACCGTGCAACTGCTTCGGTCGCAGGTTCGAATCCTGCCTCGGGCATGGATGTGTGTGATGTTCTTATGTCAGTTAGGTTTAAGTAGCTGTAAGTTCTAGGGGACTGATGATCTCAGCTGTTAAGTCCCATAGTGCTCAGAGCCATTTGACCCCCATTTGACTTAAATACATCATATTGCTTTAGCTGCGTATGTAGAATTCTTTTAGGAATATTAGACCTGATTAACTCCCATGCTAATAACCATTATTTCGTATGAATTTTTGTACATATCTGATAGAAGAGACACCGCACGGAATCCGCAGCTGTGATACATTATATGTTAACTGAAATGTGGAAGGGGGTTGAAACGAAAGGAAAGAGGAGACATTACTGATTTTAGCTGCATTGGGACATAACGCGGAATCAGCGGCGAAGAGCGGAAATGTGTACCGGAACGGGATTCCAGCCTGCGATCTCTTGCTTACTAGGCAGGCGCGTTAGCCACTGCGCCATACGGGACACAGTGTTATCGCAGCTGCGCGGACTATCTCGGGACGCCTCGCGGCCGGCCTACACTCCCACCGAGCGCCACCTACCCCCAGTTCCAGCCCGTTTCCTCCATCCTCGCGACTCTGAGATTCCCGCAGGAGGCCGGACGTACTTGTGCACCTGCATTGAAGACGGTGGATCCATTGCCCATCAAGGCGAATCTAATACATGAATTCGTGGTGCCTGTTCTTCCGATGCAGCTGGCGTCAGTAACCCCTTCCCTTCCCTTCCCTTGCAATCTCTTCCCTTCACTTCCCTTCCCTTTCCTTTATTTTCTCCCCCTCCACCTTCAGTTTACATGCAATTTCCTTCAGTTCTTTGCGTATATTTTTTTTACGCACGAATTTTTGTTAGGTGGATTGATCCGCTACCTTAGAACAATTACGTCGCCTTTGCTTCTTTAACCTGCTTTGTGTAATGTCACAATACGAATAGACTGTGAACTGAAGTATTACGCTAATGCAGAGTTATCTGAGATCTCCAGGAAACATTAATTCCCTCGTCTAAAATTTTGCATAATGTTCATACCACCTGGGGATCCTCTCTCTTGTCGCGGTATTATACTAAATTCATTACTTTGACAATCACATTTCATTATTGCCGTGACTTTCTGAAAAAACTGTAATTTAAAACAGCTCTGACTGTTTCTTCGTCGTTAATTAATTTGAGGGAGATGCATTCCAGAGTCTCTCATAGCATAACACGGCTCCCGCCGGCCTGTGTCCGTGGTGCAGTGCACGTTTCGAGCAACCGTTTGCCTGGATGAAGACGAAGACGTATCCCCACGCGACCTTGGATCTGGTGTAACAAGAAGTGTGTTTCATCCGACCATGTGACAGGTTTCCACTGAGTCACAGTCCAGTCTCGATGAACGAGCGCTCACTGCAGTTGTAATTGATGATGTCGTGGGAGCATGTAGGGGATATCTGCTGTAGAGCCTGTACGGTGTGATCCAAACCACTTTTTATTGTACCACATCTGTACTTTGCCGTCAGATTTGCCATAGATCGTCGCCTTTCCTGCTTTTCACAGCGCGCAGGCCTCCATATTCTGTGATGAGGCGCGGACACCATTACGTGGTTTCGCCGTCCTTCAACCATTTTCCGTAGATGCTCAGGACAGTACCACGCCAACAGCAGACCAATTCACCGTTTCTCTGATGTTCGTTCCCAGGCACCGGTCCATAACACTGAGTCCTTTGTGAAAGTCGCCTATGTCAGTGGATTTCCATATTTGCGGCCTGTATCGTCTCTAGAGTGATTTCCCTTACCTACACTACTGGCCATTAAAATTGCTACACCAATAAGAAATGCAGATGATAAACGGGTATTCATTGGACAAATATATTATACTAGAACTGACACGTGATTGCATGTTCACGCAATTTCGGTGCCTAGATCCTGAGAAATCAGTAACCAGAACAACCACCTCTGGCCGTAAGAACGGCCTTGATACGCCTGGGCATTGAGTCAAACACAACTTGGATGACGTGTACAGGTACAGCTGCCCATGTAGCTTCAACACGATACCACAGTTCATCAAGAATACTGACTGGCGCCTTGTGACCAGCCAGTTGCTCGGCCACCATTGACCACACGTTTTCAATTGGTGAGAGATCTGGAGAATTTGCTGGCCAGGGCAGCAATCGAACATTTTCTGTATCCAGAAAGGCCCGCAAAGGACCTGCAACACGCGGTCGTGCATTATCCTGCTGAAATGTAGGGTTTCGGAGGGATCGAATGAAGGGTAGAGTCACGGGTCGTAACACATCTGAAATGTAACGTCGACTATTCAAAGTGCCGTCAATGCGAACAAGAGGTGACCGAGACGTGTAACCAACGGCACCCCATACCGTCACGCCGGGTGAAACGCCAGTATGGCGATGACGAATACACGCTTCCAATGTACGTTCACTGCGATGTCGCCAAACACGGATGCGACCATCACAATGCTGTAAACAGAACCCGGATTCATCCGAAAAAATGACATTTTGTCATTCGTGCACCCAGGTTCGTCGTTGAATACACCATCGCAGGCGCTCCTGTCTGTGATGCAGTGTGAAGTGTAACCGCAGCCATGGTCTCCGAGCTGATAGTCCATGCTGCTGTAAACGTCGTCGAACTGATCCTGCAGATGGTTGTTGTCTTGCAAACGTCCCCATCTGTTGATTAGGGATCGAGACGTGGCTGCACGATCCGTTACAACCATACGGATAAGATGCCTGTCATCTCGACTGCTAGTGATACGAGGCCGTTGGGATCCAGCACGGCGTTCCGTGTTGCCCTCCTGAACCCACCGATTCCATATTCTGCTAACATTCATTGGACCTTGACCAACGCGAGCAGCAATGTCGCGATAAGATAAACCGCAATCGCGATAGGCTACTGTGGTGTCACCGCTAGACACCACACTTGCTAGGTGGTAACTTAAATCGGCCGCGGTCCTGTAGTACATGTCGGACCCGCGTGTCGCCACTGTGTAATCGCAATCCTAGCGCCACCACATGGCAGGTCACAAGACACGGACTTGACCTCGCCCCAGTTGTACGGACGACATAGCTTGCGACTAGACCTACCAAGTATTCCTCTCATTTGCCGAGAGACAGATTAAATAGCCTTCAGCTAGTCCATCGCTACTACCTAGCAAGGCGCCATGTGTATCATTGCTAATTGCTTACTACTATGCAAGAGATGTATTTCAACAAGAAGAACATCATTAAAAGTTAAGTAGATGACAATCTCTCTTCTTTTCTTTATAGTTTTTCATCCAGTCTCCTGTTTCAGAATTTACGCCCGTCTGCGTTAGTTTCGCGTGCACCTAGCCACTCATTGTGTCGAGACCTTAGGGAATCGACACAACAATATTTTGGCGACGAGGATGGGATGCCGCGCCCACGTTGCAGTCTTTGTGTTATATTTGCTCTAATTTGCTTGTGTCATGGCTTCGCCGCATTCTCCAGATGTACTGTCCGAATTTTTTCGCTTGCAGAATCAGCAGACGCAGGCGTTATTGGAAGCCCTTGGACAGCTCGTCCAGGGTCAACGTGCGCTGCAAACCGATGCGGCACCCGCCGCTTCATCGCTACCGCAGCCACACAACGCTGTCGCACCGCCATTTAGGCACTTTGAAGCCACAACCGAAAGCTGGACTGAGTGGGCCGATCAGTTCAACTTCCACCTCACTGCTTATGGAATTCAAGGTAAAGAGCGGCAGCCGTTTTTGCTTTCTTGTGTCGGTGTGTCTACCTACCGTGTGATAGTGAAATTGTTTCCCCGACGCGACGTAGCAACTCTGACCTACGAGGAAATTTTGTCGGCTTTAGATGCCTATTTCAAAGAAACAGTAAATGTAGTTGCCAAACGGTATACGTTTTTTCGTACAAAACGTACGGCCGGTCAGACTAACAGGGAGTGGGTAGCAACTTTGCAAGGCCTTACTAGAGACTGCGCGTTTGCCTGTGAATGTGGCCTCCCATATTCAGATACTATGGTGCGTGATGCAATTGCACAGAACGTTTCTGATGTTCGCATAAGGGAACAGATTTTGAAACTAGTTAATCCCTCCCTGCAACAAGTGATAGACATTTTGGACAGGCAAGACACACTTGACTTTGCTCAGGCATCATTTGAAACTTCGCCAGCAGTGTGTCACGTTAATCGGCCCGCCCGGCCTGCTGCACGGGACGCTAAGCGGCCCTCGCGCCCGACTTCGCTGCGGCCGCCTAGCTTGCAACCACGTGCGCCGCGTAAGCAAGCAAATGCAGTGAAATCTTGCCCGCGGTGTGCAACTAGACATTCGCGTGAAAATTGCCCGTCACGCCAAGCTATTTGCTTTTACTGTCAAAAGAAAGGACATGTACAAAGTGTTTGCCAGAAAAAGTTAAGATCAGACAATCACACAAATTCCAGGCCCTTTGCTTCGCGCCGGAATCGCACCCAGGACAATCAGGCTCGTGGACCTTCGCCCATGGACATTCATGTCGTTCATTCCCACCCGTCCAGTGACACTTTAGCTAACAGTGACTGTGTTCGTCCCACCCAAAGTGTGCGTCGACGTCGCCGGAAATCCCGTAAAGTTGCAAGTGCTTCTGGACCTGTATCAGTTCAAATTGCACGAGACAGTCGCTCTTGTCGTCAACAAGACAATAAACTTTTTGTGGACTTAGACTTTGCAGGAAAAGTGATACCATTCCAGCTCGATACCGGAGCTGCAGTTTCCTTGCTCAATCACGACACGTACAAACAACTGGGCGCCCCGCCATTGCGTGCCGCAAATGTTACGTTAACTAGTTACTCAGGACAGCACATACCTGTGTTAGGACAGTGCAGCCTTATTGCAACATACAAGGGACAGACAAAACTTGTGTCATTTTATGTTCTTCGTTCCTCTAGTGCCGTGAACTTGTTTGGATTAGATTTGTTTCAATTGTTTAATTTGTCTATAGTGACTCAGGTCCTATCAGTGAATCAGACTGTGCCTTCCGCCAGTGTTTCTAGTCTTTGTGAAGAATTTGCAGACATTTTTGCACCGGGCCTTGGTTGCGCTAAACACTATGAAGCGCATTTGGAACTGAAAGACAACGCGCAACCGAAATTTTTCAGAGCGCGCAATGTTCCCCACGCATTGCGTGATGAGGTCGCGAGAACATTGCACGATTTAGAATCTCAAGGTGTAATTGAACGTGTGCAGGCTTCTCTCTGGGCCTCACCCTTAGTAATTTTGCCAAAACCTTCCGGAAAATTGAGACTTTGTGTGGACTTCAAGGCAACTGTGAATCCACAACTTGTGACTGCTACTTTTCCTTTGCCCCGCCCGGAAGATCTTTTTGACAAACTGTGCCCGGGAAAATATTTTTCAAAATTGGACCTAGCAGATGCGTACTTGCAACTACCTGTGGACGAAGAATCCCAGCGCGTCTTAGTGGTTAACACGCATCTTGGCTTGTATCGCTTCGAAAGACTGCCATTCGGGTGTGCATCCGCCCCTGCTTTATTTCAGCAATATTTACAAACTATTTGTGCGTCGGTCCCTACTGCTGCGAACTATCTGGACGATATTGTGATCTCAGGAAAGACAGAAGCCGAACATTTGCAGAATCTCCGGACCTTATTTCAGGTCTTGCGTCAGAATGGTCTTCGCTTGAGGAAGGACAAATGTGTGTTTTTTGCTCGTGACTTACCGTACCTGGGCCATGTCCTTAACGCCCAAGGTATACATCCGAGTCCAGAGCACCTTCGTGCCATTCAGGACTTGCCGTCACCGCAGAACTTAAAACAGCTACAGAGTGTGCTGGGTAAGGTAAATTATTATCATCGGTTTGTGCGCAATGCTTCTTCTATTTCAGCTCCGCTTCATCGCTTACGCCGTACAGGTGTTCCGTTCGTCTGGACGACGGAATGCGAACGCGCCTTTCGCCAGTTGAAATCGGCGTTACTTTCAAATACTTGCCTTACGCCATTCGATCCCCGAAAACCCCTTTTGTTGATGGTAGATGCATCGGATTTCGGGATCGGTGCTGTGCTTGCGCACAAGGATGGCTCGCATGATCGCCCTATTGCCTTTGCGTCAAAATTGCTCTCATCTGCGCAAAGAAATTATTCACAAATAGAGAAAGAAGCTTTAGCTCTCGTGTTTGGTGTTACCAAGTTCCATGACTTCTTGTATGGTCGTCACTTTACCATCATCACGGACCACAAACCGTTGACATCACTTTTTCATCCGAACAAGCCTGTACCTCCACGTACAGCGCAGAAATTCATTCGCTGGTCACTTTTTCTCTCGCAGTACCGCTACGATATCTTGTATCGGTCCACTGCTAAGCACGGCAACGCTGATGCGTTGTCCCGTTTGCCTGTTGCTGAGGATAAAGCATTCGATTCTTCCGAACTTGCTTGCATGTTCATTGATTCGGAAACCGATGACGTGGTCGAATCGTTTCCGATTGAATTTCGTCGTGTAGCTACAGCCACAGCTGCTGACCCTGTCCTTGCTACTGTTTTGCGTTTTGTTGCTACGCAATGGCCCTTGTCAAAGTCACGGATCGAGGATCCTTTGGTTCGCCGTTTTTTTGCTCACAAGGAGAGACTTTTTGTACGACGTGGTGTTTTGTTGTTGCGTTCCGATAATGATCAATCCCGCGTCGTAGTCCCACGTTCGTTACAGTCCTCTGTCTTACGGCTTCTTCACCAAGGACATTGGGGTATAGTGCGAACGAAACAACTTGCTCGACAGCTCTGTACTTGGTTCGGAATCGATGCTGCGATTGCGAATATGTGCTCCTCTTGCGTGGCGTGTGCCGAACAACAATCCGCACCGCCGCGGAAATTCTTTGCATGGCCGAAAGCCACTTCCCCTTGGCAACGCTTGCACATCGATTTTGCTGGTCCATTCTGGAATGCTCGATGGTTGGTTGTGGTCGATGCTTTCAGTAATTTTCCTTTTGTTGTCCGGATGTCTTCCACGACGTCTTCGGCCACCATCCAAGCCTTGTCTGCTATCTTTTGCATTGAAGGTCTTCCGCAGACTATTGTTTCCGACAATGGCCCACAATTCATGTCCGCAGAATTTCAGTCGTTATGCAAGGCCAATGGTATTCAACATCTGACATCCGCGCCGTTTTCGCCTCAGTCAAACGGTGCCGCGGAACGATTGGTCCGGACTTTCAAGTCGCAGATGTTGAAGTTGCAAGAGTCGCATTCTCGGGAGGACGCTTTGTTGCTCTTTTTGTCCTCATATCGCTCTCAGCCCCGCGATGGTCGCTCGCCGGCTGAGTTGCTCCATGGTCGTCCTCATCGAACTCTGATGTCTTTGCTGCATCCGCCACATCAGGTTCCTGTGCAGCGGCAGACTCCTGCTTTTGCTCCTGGCGACGTTGTCTATTATCGCAACTATCGCGGTTCACAGCGTTGGCTCGCAGGGCGCATTCTTCGCTGCCTCGGCCGCGCGATGTATTTGGTTTTGGGGGCCTCTGGTGAGGTGCGTCGGCATCTCAATCAGCTGCGCCTCTGTCGTCGCCTGGGTTCTGCCGCTCCCCGTCTGCTTTCAGCGACGGAGCCGTCCGGTCAGCGCCTTGGGGACCCATCTACTGGCTCGCCTCATCCCCAGGTGTTACCGACGATGCCTTCCATTTTGCCTCATGGCGTCGCGCCGCCGCAGCCGCCGCCGGCGCCGCCAGCAGCGGACGCTTCGCTGCAGCCGCCTCGCGCCTCCCTGGGTCACGCGCCGCCGCTTGCTTCCCGTGACCAGCCGTCCTCCGCCATGGACCTCTTGCTCGCTCCGGACCAGATGTCGTCTTCGCCCGTCGGGTGCTCCGACCACATGGAGGTCGACCCCGCGGCTCCTCTTACATCATTACGTGCGCAAACACCTCATGTTGACGTGCACCCTGGACTAGGTTTGCAGGCGTTTCCTAGCTCCCCTCGGACCGAATGGCCGGGTGCGGGTGGCACAGCCTCGCCTGTTGTTAGGCTCCCCACCTCATCGCATACGTCAACATGGGGTCCTCCCCACGGCGGGCGGAAGCCTTATCTCACGACCGTTCGCCGATTTGCGGGGGAGGAATGTGGTGTCACCGCTAGACACCACACTTGCTAGGTGGTAACTTAAATCGGCCGCGGTCCTGTAGTACATGTCGGACCCGCGTGTCGCCACTGTGTAATCGCAATCCTAGCGCCACCACATGGCAGGTCACAAGACACGGACTTGACCTCGCCCCAGTTGTACGGACGACATAGCTTGCGACTAGACCTACCAAGTATTCCTCTCATTTGCCGAGAGACAGATTAAATAGCCTTCAGCTAGTCCATCGCTACTACCTAGCAAGGCGCCATGTGTATCATTGCTAATTGCTTACTACTATGCAAGAGATGTATTTCAACAAGAAGAACATCATTAAAAGTTAAGTAGATGACAATCTCTCTTCTTTTCTTTATAGTTTTTCATCCAGTCTCCTGTTTCAGAATTTACGCCCGTCTGCGTTAGTTTCGCGTGCACCTAGCCACTCATTGTGTCGAGACCTTAGGGAATCGACACAACAGCTACAATCCGACCTTTATCAAAGTCGGAAACGTGATGGTACGCATTTATCCTCCTTACACGAGGCATCACAACAACGTTTCACCAGGCAACGCCAGTCAACTGCTGTTTGTGTATTAGAAATCGGTTGGAAACTTTTCTCATGTCAGCACGTTGTAGATGTCGCCACTGGCGCCAATTTTGTGTGAATGCTCTGAAATGCTAATCATTTGCATATCACAGCATCTTCTTCCTGTCGGTTAAATTGCGCGTCTGTAGCACGTCATCTTCGTTGTGCAGCAATTTTAATGGCCAGTAGTGCACATTGCTTAGAATGACACGTTCCCGTAATACAAGGCCGCAATAAATCTAGCGGTGGGCAGTGCCATAATGTTGTGGCTCAGCAGCGTGTGCTGGCTAAGCCTGCGGCGTGGCAGATTAAAAGTCGCGTTGCGTTGCGTAATTGTTTGACCGCTGTCTTCCGTCGTACCGTGCACTACAAAAAATTCCACCTACCTCAGTACGATGTCTGGTCACCAGCCCGATTCTATGCATACGTAGATACTGTTCAGACATTGTTAAAAGGAGCACAGAAGAAAAACATCGTCAATACTTACGTTTGCAAAGTCCGCCTAAACTCTGGTAGCAAGCTATCTTGTAACATCTTATAACAATTTTCGGGTGCAGGGCGATTGCCTCATTCTTTTAGAAAAAATCTCAAAATTCCTCAACAAGTTCTTTATTTCTTTAGGTTCAAAATTAAAGAATTAGCCATCAGCCCGCATTTATTTAAACGACCAATATCAGTGTCCTCAGCTCACAGTTCATACAGCCCAGTATACACGCAAGACAACCAGAAATGTACTTAAGTCCGACCCGAATTATTGCATGATCTATAGTCGATGCTCTGCTACAATATGAGAGTTTCACGTTCGGTCTTTTTTTTTCAGTGGATTTCTAATAAAGAAACTGCTCGCCAACTATTCCATAGATGAACATGAAACATGCCACGCGGAATTCTGAGAAGGCCGAAAGTTCACACGCGTTTATCTTTCCAACTAACCACTTCACAAAGGTCAAGTTTCCAGAATCTGTCTGTAAATGCAACTGCTTTCACGGCAATACCGCTCGGACGCGAAATAACAGTAACTTCTTCATTTTACTCATAACATAGACAGACACGTCCAACATTACCTGTACGTCCGATAGCTAGCCAACGACTGACTCTTCCTGCCGTTCCTTCCAGGGCGTATAACTACTTGATAAAGCGTGGGAAATGCTTAACTCTGATTGGTTGTTCCAAATGACCAGCCGATCAAAACAATTCTTCGACTTCTATCTCACGCCAAAACTGTCCTACGCCAATAAATATTCGCAGATGCATTTATGTCTCTTCATCATGCAAATCTTAATAAAATGTGAAACAAAACCAAACGAAAAGGAAACTAATCTTGAAATGACTTCAAAAAATCATTACTCTGCAAATGGCTATACCGGCTGCCTTCTTACAAAAGCAAGTGCCCTTGGACATACGTCATCAGCAAGGTAGAGAAATTAACACTTTCATTGCAACTGCTTGCTTCCCACTTTCCCATCACATAGTTACGTACTGTTTAACATCAGATAATATTGAATCTTTACGTATGTCCCACATATACACTCTTACTCACTCTCATTTATTCACACAAGAAAACAAATAGTTATTAAATAAATATTAATCCTTTCTAAATTCTATGTTACGAAAATGAAAAATAGTGAAAGGTTTTAATTAAAAAAATCTAAATAAATTGTTCTGCCATTTAGTGAACTTCAGTAATAATTCAAAATGATACGAAAGACAAACTACTATGAATCCTAACTGACTTTAATCTTATAAATGTCGGTGTTTGGTGTTTTAGGTAATTGTCTCTAAATCTGAAAGTATTTCAGCTAGATAGCAGAGATTTTAAGACAGCCTGCCTTTTAATAACAAGGGGCTGTATATTGACCATTAACAAAATTGAATAATATTTAATACTGTTTATTTAGGGTCTTAGGGGCTTGAATATTCTGTCGCTCGAACTAACACGGGTTGCACTTCCAACGGCTAGGTTAGCGACAGGTGCGAGTGAGTCGCGCTAAGATACCAGCGGCTGTATATTGCCATCGCCAACGACTCCAAAGCCACGAGCCCGTACTTCAAAGTAGCTACTGCAATAAAATTCTATTGCGTATTAACTCGCGACGTTACAAGCCCTACAGGGTATTCGGAAATTTCTGTTATAAACTTCTAGGACTTGTTGAGGGGAGTGAGTACATAATATTCTGAACAAAAACCTACGTCCGGAAACCCACCGTTTCCGTTCTACGAGGGTTTCAGTTCAGATGTGTTACGCGTCCAAGTTTGCTGAGGGAAAGAGAAAAGATTCAGAGTTTCTTGTCCTGATAGGCAGTAGGATAGACAGAACCGCTTGTACTAATTATTGCGGGGTCGTACGCAAAGTTTAATTTACGAGACTCCTGTAGAGCCAGAAGAAGGTCCGCTGGCACGAGTTCTGTCCGCTGCACTAGAAACTACAGAGACACTAGATGGGATGGGGAGTGTGTACCACAAGGTACTTTGCAGGTACAATCTCTGTAACAACGCGAGTGGCTGCCACATCGTGCCGCTATTGTAATGCTTCAATACTTTTCTGTTCGAGCAGTATGCTGAATTCCCTTTTGTTTCGGAATACTATAAACACGTAATATTTAAGTGTTAATACAGATAAACGTGCTTGAGGGGCAACTGGACATTTCGTTATGTTTGCTTTCGAATTATTACCTAATAATTGAACTCCGTCACTCCTAATTCAGTTCCTCAAGCACAAGGGGATGAGTTAAACATCTGAATTGGAACTGTCGTAGAACAGAAACCGTACGTTTCCAGACTTGGGCTCCTGTTCAAAATACAAGGCTTGTCCAGAAAGTAAGTTCCGATCAGTCGCGAAATGGAAACTACATTGAAAATCAGAAATGTTTTATTTGCGACAGTTCTCTCCACCTTCCAGCTACTTCTCTACATAGTCGCCGCTCCAGCTAGGACATCTGTCGCACCGTTATACCAACTTTACAATACCCTCGTCATAGAAGGCAGCCGCCTATGCTTCCCGCCAATTCGCTACGCTCATCTATAGCTCGTGGTGTGTGCGAAAGTGTTGTCTTCACAGCCAGTACTTAATGTGAGCAGAGATGAAGCACAGAGGGAGCCAATTCGGCTGCAGTGTGGGTGATCAAACACTTCCCATCGAAAACGTTGCAGGAGCATTTTCATTTCCCCTGCAGATTACGACCGAGAATTGACACGAAGTAGGAACCGGATGACAGTTCTGTAATGTGGGCTGCATAACATCAGGCGAATTTTCTCACCAGGACCTCATACTTGGCGGGGGACACTATTTTCTACGCATCTTTATGTGCCCACCATGCGCTCAGAACTGAAACGAGGGAAGTGATGCAACCGACAGAGATACTAGAGACTCTGTCAAATACATATGTGCAAAGCTTCATTAGATTTTCACAGTGGTTTCGATTTCTTGACCTATCGGAACTTACTTTCCGAATATCCCTCGTATTATATATTCACTTCCTCTACAACTCCTATAAATTTATAATGGGTTCCGTTCCGAACACCCTGTAGAAGTTCTCTGTAAACTATACGATATTGACTTGATTCACCAGTGACACAATTTTATTGCTCATTGAATGGCTTCTCATAATTCGAAGTTTTTTCGTCGGTATTACCTCCCGGATCTCTTAAAGATGGAAGAAGTACTCAGCGCACAGCAGTTCCCAGTTTGCCCCCTTTTTACGTTTTCTTACGGTCCAGCGTTAAATAACTGAACTATCGCAACATTTCTCATAGACGATGGTATTCGTGTTCTTTTTAACGGTTATTCCATGAGCCATCACTGGTATTGCTCCTGGCCTTTCCTCTGGCACTGTACTTTCTCGTTTCAACACAATGACAGTGGTGAACTGCTAGAGCACTCGTCTTAAACATCTCATTTTTTACAGTGACACATTTGCCGCATCTTGTGTAAGCCACTTGGACTCCGAAGTACAGAACTCCCCCCAGTGAATATTCACTGCCTTTTGGAGTAGTTCAAAGATTCCTTTACAGTCAGTAACATTACTGATGTATCACAGATGAAACGTGATTGTAGAGGAACCCAACAGCAGAATGCTGCTCGCTTCAGATCTTGCGTGAGCCCAGAGTGCGTATTGGGTCGTACAAAGGACTGATGTGAAGACGCTCCCCCGCGAGTCAGCTCGTGAATTGTGGGAAACCTGAGGCGGCCGCTGCCGCCGCAGGCGCAGCCGCAGCTGTCTGCAGATGAAGGCACTCGAGCCGGGCGCGCCGTGTCGTGGCAAGCGAGCCGACCCACGAGCGGAGACCCGCCCCCAGTCCGGCTGAAGAATGCGCCATCTGCCGCTGCCGCGCCGGGCCTGGCCATACATTATTCCCTTTGGAAAGGAAAGCACCAGCATGTCTACCACGAGGGGCGACCGCCTCAATACGGACCACGCGGGATCCGGCTCACTGGTTCCGCTCCCCTGGAAAAATGTTTGAAGAGCGCCCTCACGTCATAGTCTGGAACACCTGGCTAAGAAAAATATTACAGTGCAGCGTCGGAGACCTAGCGCTGGCGATCAACAGCCCCATTCAATTAAGAGTGAACTCTCAAACTGCGATTTTGGTTCCACTTCAGCTGTTGAATATCGCAGAAAAAACAAAAATTTGTGGCTAGCCGAGAATCGATCTCGAATTTCCTGCTTGTCGCAAGTCGTTGCCTTAACCATTTCGGCTAGCTGAGCACGCTTCCAGGAGCGGCCCAAATCTGTGTTTGTCCTGGTGTCTACTCTCCCTTGTGCTCGCAGTATATTACCGTGACGCTCGCACTAAATTCTCTCGTCATTGCCTTGCTATGGCATGAAATATTGCAGCGCAGTTTTTGGGACACAGCCTTGGCGATCAACGACCGCATTCATTTAAGGATGAACTCGCAAACTGCGATTACGGTCCCATCAGCTATATAATATTTCAGAACGAGTGAAAATATGTGCCAGACCGGTCCTCGAACCCGGATTTCCAATTGTCGCGAGAAGTCGAGTTACACTTCGGCTAGACGAACATGCTCCCAGGAGCAGTAAAAATCTCCACGTGTCCTGGTGTCTACTCTGCCCTGTGCTCCCACTATTTTACACAGGGTCTGGCACAAATTTGTTCTGAAATATCAATGTAAACGTACCATTTGGTCGGATGAATCACCTTTCTTGTTACACCAGGTTTTTGGTCGTCTGGTGATACATCTTCACCCAGGCCAATGGCTGCTATTAACACGCGCTGCGTCACGGACACGTGCCGGTGGTGGCGGTATTACGAGAGGCAGACTCTAATTTCTCTCTCAGATTATTTAATGATGAAGAAAAGAGCTGAAATATTTTAAGTGAAAGTTGTCTCAGAAAGTCTCACCAGTAACGAAATGTAATTGTCACAATGCTGAATATAACATAATACCGCAACAAGAGAGAGAAACCCCGAGTTACTTTCAAGCTCACCCGAAATTTATGCAGATTACCTAACTCTGATTACGGAGAATGAAGATGACCTTCAAATGGGACTCTGTAAGTTGTAGCAGATAACCTGAGATTACTACCTAACATTATCGGTAGATAAAACGAAAGTGGTGGCACTTCTGGGTACTAAGATCTAAAATAGTCTCGAATAATAAAATCTTGGAACACGAAAAATATTTTAAATATCTATGCTGTGGCATTACTCACGAATATAACGAGGGCGGGGACCAAAGAGTTAAATAAATTTACTTCTATGTGTTGAACCATAGTAAAAATTTCAAAATAAAGCCTGGAAAGAAACCCAGCTGAAGTCTTGTAAAACAACAGCAGTACCAACCCTTAGTTAAGGTAGTGAAAAAATGGTTCAAATGGCTCTGAGCCCTATAGGACTTAACATCTATGGTCGTCAGTCCCCTAGAACTTAGAACTACTTAAACCTAACTAACCTAAGCACATCACACAACACCCAGTCATCACGAGGGAGAGAAAACCCCTGACCCGGCCGGGAATCGAACCCGTGAATCCGGGCGCGGGAAGCGAGAACGCCACCGCACGACCACGAGCTGTGGACTAAGGTAGTGTAGAACTAGCAACAAGACGCCAAGGAAGCAGAATAGAGGCTCAAGAAAAGAAATTTCTAAGAACAGTAGTACAATGGAAGATCGTAAAGAAATGAAGATATAAGGGATGATTTAGGAACATATGACCTATACGAAAAAATAAAGGAAAATGGGAGAAAATGGAAGGAACATGCAGACCGTAAGGTTGGAGAAAGATTCCCGTAAAAGCTGCCAGTTATAAATGCGCAGGAAGAAGAAATGGAGGAAGACCATACAAGAGATGGAGTACCGTAACAGGCAATTTGCGTAATACGTGGCCTGAAAAAGAAGACATTCTACAGCGGCTGCGGAACCATAATCACAATTTTGGAGTGCATTCTTAAAAGAAATTACTCTCAGAAGAGTGTTGGAATGGTTAGATAACGTTTGACATGGGCGACCAGAGTCGCATGATCGACTTAGGATCGCACGTTCGATATGTATCGTTTGGACCCCGCGACTTCGATAGACAATCATTCTTGGAGTCATGTCGGGTCCTATCGATATAGCCCGTGGTTTGTCTCTTTGATGTTACTAAGCAACGGCTTCGCGGATGGCGCCACAGAAGCCGTGCGCGTCGAGTCCCGAGCTTTTTACAGACCTACACGGTTCGAGAGCTGGAGTCTTAGGCAGGCGGTCAAGAGGCTAAGTTAGGCCGGCAACTGCAACACCGTCTCCACTCCGGGGGCAGAATATGAAGGGGCGACTTCATAACTGTGCGTGGCTGAGGGTACTACGTCCGCATCGGGGAGTGCGTGAGCTTGCAGACGGGAGGCGAAGCGGGCATCTGTACATCGAACGAAGGAATCTCCTATCGCTGACTGTGACCAGAGCAAGAGTGGTGTAACAGTGGCCACTTGCAACAGACCCCAATCAACTGGCAACTTCGTGAACATTGCCCATTGCTGTAAGTTTGTGCCACGAATCTGACTTTCACATACGAGTACATTCCAGTCAGTTCAGTGCTATCTGCTGGACATTACTTGCCTACCGAGATGCAGTTGGTTTCGACTTGATGTTTGATGTTGTTTCCAACAGACTTGAAAAGAGCGGATTATTTCATGTTTAATGACTTCCGTTAATTTGTCATATGATCACGGTTCGCACTCTGTCTGAAGGTTTAAATTGTTGATTTATTTGTTCGTGTAGCTGCTCCGATTTTGCTTAGTTAGTGCGTCTGGTTTCAAGATTTACTTGCCGGCCGCGGTGGCCGAGCGGTTCTAGGCGCTTCAGTTTGGAACCGCGCGACTGCTACGGTCGCAGGTTCGAATCCTGCCTCGGGCATGGATGTGTGTGATGTCCTTAGGTTAGTTAGGTTTAACTAGTTCTAAGTTCTAGGGGACTGATGACCTCCGATGTTAAGTCCTATAGTACTCAGAGCCATTTGAGCCATTCAAGATTTATTTTTTGACGTGCTTTCTTGCAATTTGTCTTAGTTTCGCTTCATTCCATTTGATTAGGCTTCACTTATCAGCACTGTCTACTGCAAGTTTCAACCTAGCTACATTAGACTGGTACCAGTTTTATCAGGACCTGTTACTGATCAAATATTAAGTAGTTATCAGCTATTTTGTCAAATATAAGCACTACCGTTTTAACTTGTTCTCTATGTGGTTTTAACTATTATTAGTGCTCTGCAAGGTTATTTTAACTACCTGTCAACTGCTTATTGTGTGTTTCTTAAAGCGTTTATTAATGGTTCTGTCAATAGCTGCAGTATTTATTAGGCGACCAGTTTCGAACCTTACAGGTTCATTTTTAAGTCTGGTCTACGGAGTCTATAAAAACGGTACATAGTTGTCAGTGAATGGTGACTACAAAACTGGTATTACAATCAAAAGTTCAAATGCAACAGAAATTAATCAAAAATGTTCAAATGTGTGTGAATTTTTAAGGGACCAAACTGCTGAGGTCATGGGTCCCTAGACTTACGCACTACTTAAAGTAACTTATGCTGAGAACAAGACACATACCAATGCCCGAGGGAGGACTCGAACCTCCGGCGGGAGGGGCCGCGCAGTCCGTGACATGGCGCCTCACACCACGAGGAGAAATTAATCATCTGAATAGAAACATGTCTCCAATGACAGTGCCTGATCAGAGTAATGAGCGCTGAGTGGCAACACATTGTTTATACATGTTTTCAGGATGAATGCCACAATCCACACATTCCTCTTACCAAGTCAAATCAAACTGCAGTTCAACATAGCCAACAACACCAGAAAACCTTAGACGGTGCTAGTGTCGCGCCTCACGTACAAGCACACGTGCGCAGCTAGTGGGCGTGTCACATTTTAAAATGGGGTTGCGTCTAAGCACCTTTATTGAACCTGAAATCAATACAGTAAATGACAACAACAAATATAACGGAAGGCAAGCATTTCAAGTTCAAGTGCGCTTCCATGGCCAATTATATTTCGTTTGACTATGCATGTATATTTATTTACTAAATGCTGCCCATATGTATTTTAATAGCACTTTACTTAGCTCATAAGTCGACCTGGTGTAAATTTTTTTCATTGTTTTAAAGTCTTACTACAAGCCTTTTTTCCTGTTGCAGTGCTTGAAAAAATGGCCATTGTGGGACGAAAGGGTTATGATTCTCTCACTATAACTGACTACAACAAAATTTTATAATGGTTATCCTGATAGGACAAAGCGAAAAGGATTCGACAACTGCATCGTGCCAGTTCACATTGTTCTTCTCAGGCGTGATCTGGAATCAAGCACCTTAGAAGCACTTGATTTACAAGGGTCGAATGGAATGATCCTATTATTGTTGCACGTACTGTAGACATATGTTAGTTTGTCTGTATGGTATTAGTTACACAATAGTTCACCACACATCGTAGTGTGCCTTGACGAGAACGTCTTAACTGACACAATAAAGGACTGTGTCCGTCAGTTTGTACATAGTAATAGTAAAGGAAATGTCTATATAAGTTTTCTTTCTTATGTGTTCCCCAGCATGATTTGGTAATTCCTAACACTACAGTGATTGTATCATGGCAGATTGATGTGTTTTGCTATCTGATAGGATGTCAGTCACCTATCCTGGACTAAGAAATGGTAAATATACGATTACAACATCATTATCGTATTGACCTGTCGTCAGGAACCATATAAGTGGATTTTTTGCGTTTTAACACAACAGGCAACAGCTACGTTTCCTGAAAGGTTGCTAAACTGTATCGTGTATCAGCTCGCTTCATTCAAGGGCTGTAACGCGTAAGAGGTATGCCGACAAAAGCTTTACACAAGCTTTATAGCTTTCCTAGCTATTAGCTCATATTTTCGCGGAGAGAGAAGGGGGGATAGAAGCTTCATTGGTAGGTTTACCTGCCAGAATTCTTCTATTACTGGGAAGCTTATTAATATAGACTAATCTTGCCTGTAATACTTTTCACTATACACTAACACTTGTATAAATTAAGGCAACTAGGATACATGTCACTGCCACAGATTACGTATATCACAATACGTAAATGGTTAAGATTATAGAAGTTTACGTGATGGCAGAGTTTGAGGATTCAGTATAGTGACAAACCCTCCTATGGTGCAATCGCAGCACTTAGAAATCAGGGAGGATCGGCACACATTAGTGGAGAACATGCCTCCACGTGATATGTATGCGTGTTCGCCAGGGACGAATAGCGACCACCACTGCTGGCTGCGACTGCCCGCTGAGGTGGAGCTGCCTACCGACCGTAACCTGGCTATGTTGGCTGGGCGACATGACAGGTGAAGCAGAGATAACCGTCGTCCGTCCAAGAAGACCCGTACATTCCGTGGCTTGTGTGGTCCGCTAGTGTTCTGATGAAATATGTCGTGTGGAGTTGCCTGAAGGGTGAGAAGGCCCTCGGCCTCTTGGGACACCTTTATGAAGTGCTGTACCGCCACACTGGCCGTAGTACGTTTGGGTCAAGAACCTCTTCAAATCACAACACGAGAACTTTCTTTTTTCAATATTCGATCGTTCACGAAATTAAAACCACAGTGACAAGCTTTGCGCAGGTGCGTTGTGCAATGTCTGTATTATGCCAGTCGATCGTGTCACGTTAACTTTTCGGTTCTGAGCGCACAATGCTCACATAAGTGTGAAATCCATACTGACAAGGTAAACTGACCATCGCACCCCCGGCAGATGTAGGGGTACGATGTGCCAGTGGATAGCTCGTCAAAAACTGATCATCGATCAAGCATGGAAACAGGAAGAAGGTGAACTGAACCGTGGAAAAAAGCAAAATAGAACCAGTGAACGGTCCAAGATTAAGTCCAATTTCGAGAGAATTTGACCAGCTGCGGCCTCGTGGTTAAGTGGTCTCGATGTTGGACTGTAAAACGAACGGGCCGTATTTTAATCTCCCTCGTGTCATCTATTTTTATTTTATTTATTTTTTCACAACATTATGAACTGCCCGTCTGGTCATTGAAATGTTTGTTGTCTTTCTGTAGTCTTGGTATTGCCATCCTATACATTGTTTATAGAATATGAGTCATGTGGTAACAATACGTTACCGTCGAAAGTAAATAAACTACTGGCCATTAAAATTGCTGCACCACGAGGATGACATGCTACAGACGCGAAATTTAACCGTCAGGAAGAAGATGCTGTGATATGCAAATGATTAGCTTTTCACAGCATTCACATAAGGTTTGCGCCGGTGGCGACACCTACAACGTGCTGACATGAGGAAAGTTTCCAACCGGTTTCTCATACACAACAGCAGTTAACCGGCGTTGCCTGGTGAAACGTTGTTGTGATGCCTCGTGTAAGGCGGAGAAATACGTACCATCACGTTTCCGACTTTGATAAAGGTCGGATTGTAGCCTATCGCGATTGCAGTCTATTGTATCGCGACATTGCTTCTCGCGTTGGTCGAGATCTAATGAATGTTAGCAGAATATGGAATCGGTGGGTTCAGGAGGGTAACACGGAACGCCGTGCTGGATCCCAACGGCCTCGTATCACTAGCAGTCGAGATGACAGGCATCTTATCCGTATGGTTGTAACGGATCGTGCAGCCACGTCTCGATCCCTAGTCAACAGATGGGGACGTTTGCAAGACAACAACCATCTGCAGGAACAGTTCGACGACGTTTACAGCAGCATGGACTACCAGCTCGTAGACCATGGCGGCGGTTACACTTGACGCTGCATCACAGACAGGAGCGCCTGCGATGGTGTACTCAACGACGAACCTAGGAGCACGAATGGCAAAACATCATTTTTTCGGATGAATCCAGGTCCTGTTTACAGCATCATGATGGTCGCATCCGTGTTTGGCGACATCGCGGTGAACGCACATTGGAAGCTTCTATTCTTCATCGCCATACTGACGTATCACCCGGCGTGATGGTATGGGGTGCCATTGGTTACACATCTCGATCACGTCTTGTTCGCATTGCCGGCACTTTGATCAGTGGACGTTACATTTCAGACGTGTTACGACCCGTGGCTCTACCCTTCATTCGATCCTTGCGAAATCCTACATTTCAGCAGGATAATGCATGATCGCATGTTGTAGGTCGTGTACGAGCCTTTCTGGATACAGAAAATGTTCGACTGTTGCCCTGGTCAGCACATTCTCCAGATCTCTCACCAATTGAAAACGTGTGGTCAATGGTGGCCGAGCAACTGGCTCGTCACAATACGCCAGTCACTACTCTTGATGATCACGCCATCCAAGCTCTGTTTGACTCAATGCCTAGGCGTATCAAGGCGGTTATTACGGCCAGAGGTGGTTGTTCTGGGTACTGATTTCTCAGGATCTATGCACCCAAATTGCATGAAGATATAATCACATGTCAGTTCTAGTATAATATATTTGTCCAATGAATACTCGTTTATCATCTGTATTTGTTCTTGGTTTAGCAATTTTAATGGCCAGTAGTGTAGGATGAATAGTGAGAGCAGGCGAGATATCACATAGAGGTCTCAAACAAATGTAAACAACAAATAAAATGGTGTTAACTATGTTACAACAAAGGAATTCAAGAGTGAAAACTTCCAAAACGGAACGCAGCTTCAAGAACGTTAAAAACGTATGTTTTGACAGAACACAGAGAAACTTTCTGATTTTAAAATTGTTGCGTTCATTCGTTACAGATTATGTGACAGACCACCTTGTTTTCAACATTTCCTTGCGAGTGATCAGCCGGTAAGTGTGGCCGAGCGGTTCTAGGCGCTTCAGTCCGGAACCGCGCTTCTGCTACGGTCGCAGGTTAGAATCCTGCCTGGGGCATGTATGTGTGTGATGTCGTTACGTCAGTTAGGTTTAAGTAGTTCGCCCGCATCTCGTGGTCGTGCGGTAGCGTTCTCGCTTCCCACGCCCGGGCTCCCGGGTTCGATTCCCGGCGGGGTCAGGGATTTTCTCTGCCTCGTGATGGCTGGTTGTTGTGTGCTGTCCTTAGGTTAGTTAGGTTTAAGTAGTTCTAAGTCCAAGGGACTGATGACCTCAGATGTTAAGTCCCATAATGCTTAGAGCCATTTCAACCATTTGGGAGTGATCACATTCTCATTCATACGAACACCGAAATTTGGCAAGGAGGTATACCTCACTAACATACCAGGCGTACAAATTAGGTTCGTCGAGAAGAGATTCCTATCATATGGCACACGTGTTAATGCCGTGTATGACACACCAGACGTGTTTTCTGGTGGAAGGTTTAGCTGATTTGCCACCTTGTCATCAAACGTTTGCGGTTCCCATTCGAAAGCCACTTGCTTTCGGCTGCTAATAGAGTACATGTGCAGAATCAACTGTCATTATGGGTCCCTATCTTACACTTTGCTGGTGCAAACGGACGTAACACCACGACACAAATTGGAATACAGTGACTAGCAAGGGGGGGAAGGGGAATTATTTGCACGACGGAGGGCTGAAAACGCCCACTTACCCGCTTGGCAGTGCAACGTCGTGACCACTTACCCACGACGCCTTTCCTCTTTTGCGCTGCTCTACATTGCAGTTCTTGTCCTTGGATCGGTCGCTGTTTCTATTTTGCTTTTTTTTCACAGTTCACACACTTTCTTCCTGTTTTTATGCTTCGTCTGTGTTCGGTTTTTGACGGGATGTCCACTGGGTCCTCTTACCACTAAACCTGTGGGGGGGGGGGGGGGGGGGGGGGGTGCGATGGGGAGTTTCCCTTGCGAGGTGTTTTTCCTCATTTCCTGCCTTTGATAATTCTTGACCGAACACTGCTGGGGCAACAACAACGTGTTTTCGATAGGAATTTTTCGATCACCGTCCATATAGCCCAGACTTGGCCCCCTATGATTTTGATCTCTCTGCTCACATGGACCGCTGGCTATGAAGGCATTTTGGGACATAAACGAGCTGCAGGCCAGTATAGGAAATTGGCGGAAAACGAAGGCGGCTGCTTTCTATGAGGAGGGTACACGAGAGTTGGTGTCACACTACGACAAATGTCTTAAGTCGGAGCGGCGAATATGTAGAGGAAGATCTGGAAGGTATCGCTAAGTGTTGCAGAGGAAACATTTTTGTTTTCAATTTAGTTTCCACTTTACGGCCAATCGGAGGTGGGAAAAAATAGCCCTCGTGGGAAAATATATCCCTCACACTTCTACAGCTTGTACACATGTTGGCAGAACGTTGTTTCTTCGAAGCATGGCCATTTCGAGCGTTTACTGTTCTACTTGGTGGTTTGTATTGAAGGCAGATGTTTCATACAGATGGTACACGAAAACTGTCGATTAAAATATTGTATACGAACAATTCCAATGTAAGATAGTTGCAAATGGAAAACACCTTGAATAATAACCAAAAAGTGTGTTTTATTTGGTTAAGAAGCTGAGCCTTTAGAATACAGGTAGAACCTGAGTATAGCAATTACGTCTCATTGGGCCAAAAGTACACACGGTACATTACATAGGAACGACGAACTGTTTGTTATTTATTATCCATTAGGGTTAGCGCGTGCTACCGCAAAAATAGTATGTCTTCACCTGATACTTTGGCCTTGTGCTTTTCAGCCACCTTTCTAGTGGACCAACAGAAAAATGCTACAGCAGTTGCTTCATCCTTATACTGTACATACGTACCGCGCCACTGCGCACTTTTCCCAGATACACAAGCAGAGAAGTCGTTCGGCGGCAAAGAACTTTGTATAAATTAAATCTGTGGCTATACGGTTAATTTATGTGAGATATCCATGTTTCATCAGGTGCTGCAATGCACGTCTTTGTCGAGGCTGAAACCAGTATCTCCATTAATTAAATTCTTCGCTAGACGAATTTTTACTGCATCCTTCATCAACGGGTCCCAAAAAGATGAAGCCGATGCTGGAATTTCGACATTTTCATACAGCATAGAGCGACCTCGACCGATATTGATGTACTGCCCCGCAAGGACGATTTATTACGCTGTAAGAGCTGAGTATACCTTCAGCGTTCCGCACATCTTTTATGAACGTTACACATCGTCTGACTGATTTATGAAAGACCACACTCGAAGTGGATCTTGTAAATCCCAGTACTGCAGCGCATAAAGTCACCTCTGGCGAAACCCTGAGTTGCTGCTGTCTTCGGAAAGATTCCGCTATTGTTCTGGATAGGGATCCGACCTAGGTTTGGCGACAAGCTTCTGACATAAGGCTAGAAAGCCATGGAATTAAATCTGTCTTCCTTATTTCTAAACTCTACCTTAGATGTTATCTGTTGCAACCTATGTACATGTTGAGGAGTGTACACATTTTAAGTCATCAGTCATCTAACTGCTCTCATGCAGCCCACCACGAATTCATCTCTTGTGGAAACATCTTCATTTCAAATAGCACTAGCACCCTGGGTCCTCACTTACTTAATAGATGTATTCCAATCTCTGCCTTCTCTATAGTTTGTACCTTCTACAGCTCCGTTAGTTTATTCCCTACTCTCTTAATACGTGCCCTGTCATTCCCCCCCCCCCCTTGTCACTCATACCTTATCTTATCAGTCAACTTAATTTCTAACGTCCTTCCATAACAGAGCATCTCAAACGCTTCAGTCCTTTTCTGTTCCGGTTTTCATTATGTCCATCGTTCACCACCATACGATGTTGAGCTCCAACGTAAATTCTCAGACCTTCCACAAATCAAGGTCTATGTTTGGCACCGGTAGACTTTTCATGACCAAGAACGCCCATTTTCCCTGTGCTAGTCTTCTTGCTTCAAATGGTTCAAATGGTTCTGAGCACTATGGAACTTAACATCTGAGGTCATCAGTCCTCTAGAACTTAGAACTACGTAAACCTAACAAACCAAAGGACATCAAGCACATCCATGCCCGAGGCAGGATCCGAACCTGTGACCGTAGCAGCAGCGCGGTTCCCGACTGAAGTGCCTAGAACCGGTCGGCCACAGCGGCCAGCCTCCTTGCTTCGTCTTGTGGTAAGGGTAGCACGATTTTTTTAATAATGATTTTGGCACCACTCTGGTTCACTGAGTAGCTGATCAGAGATAGTGTTTGTTCCCTCCGACGGAAATGGTGATTCCCTGCGTCTCCGAGCGGTGGCACCGGGACTTCTCTATGAACTGGGCAGTTTGTTGTTGACTACGGACTGGAAGCAGCAGGGGGTGATCAGCTGCGGAGGCAGTCCCGTGTCCTATCGGTCGGAGTACAAACTTGGCGTTTGAGGACGTTAGGCTCACTGGTGTCGTGCGGGCAGTACTGGGCGTGAAATCTGACATGCTGGGCAAGGAGACTAATTTGGAGTCCTGCCACTAAATGTGTTTAGCATGCACCTAGAGAGGAGTGCTAGGATTATGTGGTGTATGCTATGTGTTGCTAATACTTTGCTCGCTTAGTCAGACTGAGTGTATCATTTTGATTCCACGCAATGTGGTGTACCTTGGTTTTTGATGTACTGGTCAGGTTACATGCCGCCGGTTGCCTTGCTTGTTAATGGGTACAATGTTTCAAAATCGCTTGTCATTTAAATCTGTATCAGTTGATGTTGTAACAAGTTGTTTCTTGTTGGTAATTCTGAGTTGCTTCAGGTAAGCATTTTAGTGCTTAAAAAGTGGCTCGGAGCACTATGGGACTTAACATCTATGGTCATCAGTCCCCTAGACCTTAGAACTACTTTAACCTAACTAACCTAAGGACATCACACAACACCCAGTCATCACGAGGCAGAGAAAATCCCTGACCCCGTCGGGAATCGAACCCGGGAACCCAGGCGCGGGAGGCGAGGACGCTACCGCACGACCACGAGCTGCGGACTTTTAGTACTTAATTATGATGTAAACTACACATGATGATGACGAATGTTAGTGGATATAGGTGGATGTGTCATAGCACGCACGTTTTGAGCAAAGTCGTCCAGGATCCAAACCCGGAACCAATCAAGTTCATTATAAAAGTAGAGGTTTTAAATGTTTGATTTTTAAAGTCATAAAAGTTGAAAATTTTGATTTTACTGGCATTAAACTGTAATTTATTAAAAAAAATGCTCTGGTGATCATGGTGTTCAAACTGTTATTAATCGCTTTAACTACTAGTACTACTAGTATTCAATGAACTGTGGATGAAGCCCGACCAACAAGCATTACATGCATTGATCAAAAATGATAGTGCATTGAGAATGGCTAGTTTCTAGCTGGAATCTAGATCTACCAATAAAATTTAAAAAGGACGACTGATAGCTGAAGTCTATTATTTACAAGTCAATATAACAGTCGCTTGAGTGCAACAGCCTTCTGAATGGAAGGTAACTTGATGAATTTACATTGCTTTTGGTAACTAATCTCAATCAATCGATTCGATTCTTTCCTCCTGCTGCTCAGTACCTACCCAGTCTATCATTTGTTACTTCGTTTCCAAGTAGGTAGAATCTCTTCATCTACTTCATGGTCACAAATTTTGATCTTAAGTTTATCGCTAATCTCTTTTCTGCTGCTCCTCATTAGTTTCGTCTTCCTTCGGTTTACTCTCAAACCATATTCTATATTCATTAGACTCTTCGTTGCATTCAACATATCCTGTAATTCTTCTCCAGACAAGACTAATCACAACAACAGCAGACGCCAAACTGCTGTTATTTGGGAGAATCCTCAACATGAGTTCTCCATCCATAAAAGGGGTAGTTTACAAAATCATCATTCGATCAATGCTGGAACGTTGCTCTTCAGTTTGGGACCCACACCAAATGGTTTGTTTGAATGTTCTCTGCTTCCTCAGCAGAGAACATTAAAACACGAGCAGCGCGTTTCGTTAGACGTTCGTTAATCAACTGCAAAAGCGTCGCTGATGTAAACATCCAATTGCAGTGGCAGACGCTGCAGCAGAGGCATAACGCATCACGAAGTGTTTCACTCTTAAATTTCCGAGAGCGTACGTTTCCTGAAAAGTCCGCCAACATAGCGCTTCCTATCGTGTAGAAGTTGGCGAAAAGAGCGTGACGCGAAAACTGGAAAGATTCGGGCTCACACGTAGGCGTACTAACAATCATTCTTGCCGTATTTGGTACATATTTTGTTGATATTTTTGTTGACTTGCAATTTTGTATTGAAAATGGATATTTTATGTACGTAAACTGCAAAATATAATTCAGTTGCTCGTCCTTGTATATGGTGGATAGTTAGAACTGTAACGACAGAGGAGGAGAAGCTCGAGGGAAGTCACTCCGTGCCAGGGGGACAAAAGCCCGTCACAGGAAAAACCAACTACAAAGCACCAGTCGGTCTTCGGCTATCAGGTCGTACACATTGGAAAATGGATGCGAGGCTACAGTGTCTTCAAGTTCAAGAAATTAGAACCTCGGGATTGATGTTGGTTCCGCATTTAAAAACGTTGAATGCTAATACTGAGTTCCTTGGAAAATGGTGACTAGGGGCAGAGACATGTTTGGCTCATGGACACGATGAACCTACGCCCCTGTAATACTCGCTGACGCCGACGCAGCGCTTAGCATCACCGCCTCCAACCAAAGTACTGGTCTTATTAGAAAAGCAAAAATTCGTGGAACTGTATTTATAGTGTTTTTTTTTTGTGAGTATGTTGACAGAATTTAACGCACGTGTAAATCCAATTAATGTTACCCGTGATAGTATCGTGTTCCGAATCCTAAAATCACCCTTAATTTTAGAGCTTTAACAAAAGACAGTAGTATATAGTCAAAAACAGATTGTCAGTGGTTAGTAAAAGTAGTGCAACAGCTTGAACATTTTAATAACTTGAATACATAGTATTAATGTTCCACAATAATAGCCGGCCGGAGTGGCCGAGCGGTTCTAGGCGCTACAGTTTGGAGCCGCGTGACCGCTGCGGTCACAGGTTCGAATCCTGCCTCGGGCATGGATGTGTGTGATGTCCTTAGGCTAGGTAGGTTTAACTAGTTCTAGGTTCTAGGGGACTGACGACCTCAGAAGTTAAGTCCCATAGTGCTCAGAGCCATTTGAACCATCCACAACAATATTTATTTAATAGCTCATTATGAACAGGTGTCCGGCCTCTTAGGACATCGTCAGATAATTTAATACTAAATAGATAGTCCACACAACCTCAGCGAGAATTCATAGCTGTACAAAGATTTCTGTATATACACAAGCGTCATTTCATGACTATATCAATACGAAACGAAAGCATAATGTAATACCTAAAGAAACTCTGAACAAATAAATCTTATATTACAGCATATTAAAATACTAAAACTAATTGAAAGTATAACTCAAAAATGTTCTACAAATGAGTAATGGCGCAGGCTCCTATCCCATACGGACAAACTGGTGAATGTACGAACAGATTCCCCCCCCCCCCCTCCACCCCACTCGCGCTTCCCTTTTTTAGGTCTGTCCCTCACATTCTAAATTTTGTCCATATGACACAGTACACAGTAGTGTTTGCCATTACTGACTTGCAGAACGTTTTTGGGTTATACTTTCAAATAGTTTTAATATTTGAATACACCTTAATATAAGATTTATTTATTGGGAGTCTCTTTATGTGTTACATGCTTTCGTTTTGTGTTGATATAGTCATAAAATGTCACATATCTTTGTACAGCAATCTTTGTAGAGCTATGAATCCTCGATGAAACTGAGTGGACTATCTGTTAGTATTAAGTTATCTGATGCTGGCATAAGAAGAATAAAGCCAATTCATAAAGAACTATAAAATAAATATTATTGTGGAACACTGATACTGTATATTCACATGATTAAAATGTCTATGTTCCTCGAAGAACCGACGGAATATTCTATAAAAATGCTTTAATATTATTTACAGCAAAAAAAGTATATTATCAAGTGATATACAGCGCAATACACATGTAAGATGAGAAATCATTAAAAACAATCATTAAACTGAAAAGAGGTGACAGTACTGCAAACTAATTTACAATAAATATTTAAATTTTGGTTAGCATTCAGTGGTGCATTCAGTTGTGCGTGATAAGAGTACGTTGATTCAAGTTAACTTGTGCTAATACAGTTCCTATATAAAGAAATTAGGTCTTCAGGTTAACTTTCCTGAAAACTTTAGAGGTTCATTTATTCAGAATCAGCCAAATTAATCTATAATTCAAGTGATATTCTTCCTAATTAGAAACACATAGTAAAGATCAATGTTATTACTACGGAGGAGAGTTGATTCCATTAACTATCTCTCTAACGAAACTGTTAGCGGAGAAATTTCGTTTACTTAATGAAATTTTAAGTTAAATGATGACAGTTGGGTTGTTTCATAAAATATATATTCGATATACACTGGCAGTCATCCTATCTCCTTGCAACAACTACTTACAATGTAGGCAAAGGTCCCGAGTTCGAGTCTCGGTCCGGCTCACAGTTTTAATCTGCCAGGAAGTTTCTCTTACTTACAACTGTTTTGTTTGACTTCAACAAAAAATGTCTCGAAATCTATACTTGTATGTACACTGAGTGTAGTTTATTTCGGAGATCAATCACTAAGTTTTAGTTCGACTGGATAAGTTCGACTGGATAAGTTCAGCTGGATACGTTCGACTGGCTAAGTTATATTTTAGCAAAAAGATTATGGTCAAGATGTACTGAAATATTAACACATTAGGGAGAGAGTGTTGCGACTCTTCTTGGACGTTTAACCGTGAATTAATTATTATTGGAAACAAACGTGCAGATATCCACGCCGATACAGGCTTTTATCCGCAGAGTAATTATTAGTGTCGATATCAACAGCTGTGCACATCTGTAGATGTAAGAGTTGATAGAAAGTAAATACTTGTCGCAGAATAGAAACTGATGCATCCGCTCATCTGGTGTAGCGCGTGCTGCCGTTCGAGTGGCGTAGCTGTACCTTTCCAGAAGACGAGAGGTCGGGTGGCGGTGATGTTGTGAATGGGACGCCGGATGCTCTTGTAGGAGCGGCGTCTCGGGCCGTTGGGGTTGGAGGGCGCCTCTCGACCTCCTGGAGGAGGGGGAGGGAGAGCGGGCGTTTCTCCAGAGCGGATGACGCGGCTAAATTCGCCATTACACGGCGCCGGAGGCCCCGCCGGCACGCCCCTGTCTCCGCGCGGTGCCTTTGTGGTCGCAGCTGGCGGCCTACACATACATCACGTGGGGACCACGTGGCCGCCACTACCTGCCTACCGGACACTTGCGGCCGCCCTCTACAGGCACCCTGCCGCGCTACCCTACCCAACTTGCCAGCTCACTTCGAGGGGCACACTTCTCAGACCTCCCAACGAATCCTGAATCCAGCCGGAGGTGGCTCGGAGGACGATCAAAGACGTACAATGGCAGTAATGAGCGTGGAGAGCTGGGTGGGGAGATCTGCCCTTCCCACTCCAATGCTAGAATGAGAGAACGACTCTTGTAATACGTCTTTTGAGACTGAAAAGCTCGGTGTGAGGTGAATAGGGACACATCCCAGCCTGTTGCCCTTTCTGATTAACTGCCACAGGCGGAAATGCACCTTTTCCAGCAAGGTTATGGGTTGTGTGGACTTTCAAGTATTACGAGCACAGTGGCTAAACTTGTAGAATTCATAATAGTCTCCGTTCACAGGAGTTTTTTATTGCTTTGATAGCCGGTTTTAATCAATTATAACACTGGTAAACAGCACTTTTGTCACAAAGAATGTGAATCGTATTCTTAGCTAAGTCGTAGTTAATGAAGTCGAAAATGAAATCCATCTTTTCCTATCGAGAGCACCTTTCCCTGATACAGTACCCTCTGCCTACAAAAAACCTGAAATGTTGCAAATTGGTGACTCTGGTATTGCTTAATTAATGTGATTTTCTACAAACAATCCTGTTGGAGGAACATCCGCAACTGAGCATGATACCAGAGGTTGAAAATACCGCTTCAGTTGTGAAGTTCTTTTATTATCACACGACCGGTTTCGGGCTCTTATAAGCCCATCTTCAGGTATCGTAACTGTGCTGTGGCCTCCTAGCGCCGTGTGCTACCTATGAGCGCAGAACAGGGAGTGATTTTGTTTATCTTTTGCGGATGCAATTGTCGATAAACAATCGAAATAATTACGAGGAATTCCGTCGGTGATGCTCAGTTTCGACATTCACCACCAAGATAAGGAGAAGGCCGATGAGTGAGGCTTGCATTGCATCGCATCGCATTGTGTTTGTTGCGTGGACCTGAGTAGTGAGTGTTCTGACCTTCTGAAGTGAATTCTGTAGGTTCGTGAAGGCTCGTGCTTTGTGAGAATTTAGAAGAATTGCCCCGCATTTCTATAAATAGCCCAAATTCTTTTTGTTATATCGGTGGTGAGCTAACCCTGAAATCGAAATTAAACGAAAACTGAATCATCTTGTTAAAAAAAATGCTAGGTTGGCGATCAAGACAAAAAATACTACCCCTCCCCCTCCCCCTCTCCACAAATCCCCAAATGCTGTTTGACATTTGTTACACTCCTGAAACGCCGGTTAAAAGCATCACATCACATGTGCCTTGATGGCCCCGTGATTGAAGGGAACCAACGAATCACACAACAGACTCATTTCTGTGCGGAAAAAGAAAGCTGGAATGGCCTCTAAAACAAATGAAACTGTGCAATATTCTAATTTGCCATCTGCTTTACGACGTGAATGTCACAGTTAAGAACTGACGATCCTGATGCAAAGTACCCCAGGAAATCGCAAAGAAAATATTATTCAATATGTTTATTCACTTTCCGTCACTGTTTTGTCGCTCGTTTCTTTGATTAATTTGTGTGTTGACACAGATTTTTTTGATCTCCTTCTGTCAGACACATATGCTAACGTAGGCATTAAATTATTGGGAATTACACATACATCAGTTTCTCGCAAGTGATGGCGGGAACTTGTGGTACAGCTAACTCATCCTCCCTTTGTGTGTGAAATCTTATGGGACTTAACTGTTAAGGTCATCAGTCCCTAAGCTTACACACTACTTGACCTAAATAATCCTAAGGACAAACACACACACCCATGCCCGAAGGAGGACTCGAACCTCCGCCAGGACCAGCCGCATCCTCCCTTTCCCTGTTACATTCCCGTATGGCGCGTGGGAAGCTTGATTGTCGGTAAGCCTCTATATTTGCTCTGTTGTTGTTGTTTTTGTTGTTGTTGTTGTTGTGGTCTTCAGTCCTGAGACTGGTTTGATGCAGCACTCCATGCTACTCTGTCCTGTGCAAGCTTCTTCGTCTCCCAGTACATACTTGAACCTACATCCTTCTGAATCTGGTTAGTGTATTCATCTCTTGGTCTCCCTCTACGATTTTTACCCTCCACGCTGCCCTCCAATGCTAGATTTGTGATCCCTTGATGCCTCAGAACATGTCCTACCAACCGGTCTCTTCTTCTTGTCAAGTT
The DNA here is from genome assembly GCF_023898315.1 of Schistocerca nitens. Classification (NCBI taxonomy): domain Eukaryota; kingdom Metazoa; phylum Arthropoda; class Insecta; order Orthoptera; family Acrididae; genus Schistocerca; species Schistocerca nitens. Next base: position 669,803,321 of record NC_064614.1, on the reverse strand, counting down.
GTGCCACAAACTCCTCTTCTCCCCAATTCTATTCAATATCTCCTCATTAGTTATGTGATCTACCCACCTAATCTTTAGCATTCTTCTGTAGCACCACATTTCGAAAGCTTCTGTTCTCTTCTTGTCCAAACTATTTATCGTCCATGTTTCACTTCCATACATGGCTACATTCCATACAAAAACTTTCAGAAATGACTTCCTGCCACTTAAATCAATACTCGATGTTAACAAATTTTTCTTCTTCAGAAACGCTTTCCATGCCATTGCCAGTCTACATTTTATATCCTCTCTACTTCGACCATCATCAGTTATTTTGCTCCCCAAATAGCAAAACTCCTTTACTACTTTATGTGTCTCATTTCCTAATCTGATTCCCTCAGCATCACCCGACTTAATTCGACTACATTCCATTATCCTCGTTTTGCTTTTGTTGATGTTCATCTTATATCCTCCTTTCAAGACACTGTCCATTCCGTTCAACTGCTCTTCCAAGTCCTTTGCTGTCTCTGACAGAATTACAATGTCATCGGCGAACCTCAAAGTTTTTATTTCTTCTCCATGGGTTTTAATACCTACTCCGATCTTTTCTTTTGTTTTCTTCACTGCTTGCTCAATATACAGATCGAATAACATCGGGGACAGGCTACAACCCTGTCTTACTCCCTTCCCAACCGCTGCTTCCCTTTCATGCCCCTCGACTCTTATAACTGCCATCTGGTTTCTGTACAAATTGTAAATAGCCTTTCGCTCCCTGTATTTTACCCCTGCCACCTTCAGAATTTGAAAGAGAGTATTCCAGTCAACATTGTCAAAAGCTTTCTTTAAGTCTACAAATGCTAGAAACGTAGGTTTGCCTTTCCTTAATCTTTCTTCTAAGATAAGTCGTAAGGTCAGTATTGCTTCACGTGTTCCAATATTTCTACGGAATCCAAACAGATCTTCCCCGAGGTCGGCTTCTACTAGTTTTTCCATTCGTCTGTAAAGAATTCGCGTTAGTATTTTGCAGCCGTGGCTTATGAAACTGATACTTCGGTAATTTTCACATCTGTCAACACCTGCTTTCTTTGGGATTGGAATTATTATATTCTTCTTGAAGTCTGAGGGTATTTCGCCTATCTCATACATCTTGTTCATCAGATGGTAGAGTTTTGTTAGAACTGGCTCTCCCAAGGCCGTCAGTAGTTCTAATGGAATGTTGTCTACTCTCGGGGCCTTGTTTCGACTCAGGTCACTTTCTCAAAATTTCTCGTTGTGGTCATTTCGCGAGACGCATTTGGGAGAAAGTAACAATATTGTCCGACCCTTCCCGAAGTTACTCTCTCGAAATTTCAGTAGCAAATCTCCCCGTGAAGAACAATGCCTTTCTTGCAGCGTCTGTCACTGGAGTCTGTTGAGCACATCGTGTAACACTCTCGCACCGACTAAACGATCCCGTCACAAAACACGGCGCCCTTCATTGGATCTTCTCTATTCTTCTATCAGTCTTACCTGCTAAGGATCCCAGAGTGATGAACAATATTCAAGAATCTTTCGAACAAGCACCTTGTAAATGACTTATTTAATGGATGAATTATTGGTAACTTTTCTTAAGATTCGTCCTATGAATCTCAGACTCGCGCCTACTTTCGCTACTACTAATTTTATGTGTTCATTTCATTTGTGGTCGCTCCGGATAGATACTCCCAGACATTTTGCAGTGTTTACTGTTTCCACCAATATGTCGTCATTTGTGTAGTTGTACAGTAGTGGTTTTCTTTTCCAATGTATGAGCAATGAGCTCTCCGCTCGCTGGTAATACACCGTGTCCCTACTCGTCCACCGCGGCGCTCGGGGTCACATTACAGAGTTATAACGCCTGATGATGGGCATATAAGAGCCCGAAAACGGTCGTAGCCGGCCGTTGTGGCCAAGCGGTGCTAGGCACTTCAGTCTGGAGCCGTGCGACCGCTACGGTCGCAGGTTCGAATCCTGCCCCGGGCATGGATGTGTGTGATGTCCTTAGGTTAGTTAGGTTTAAGTAGTTCTAAGTTCTAGGGGACTGATGCCCTCAGATTTCCTTAGTGCTCAGAGCCATTTGAACCATTTTGAACCGGTCGTGCTTTAAATAAAAAGAACCTTAGAACTGAAGAGGTATTTTCAACTTCTGCTACAATCCTCAGTGCTCTCGATACCTGCCTGCAGATCTGTTTTACGTTTCAGACAAGAACACTCTTTCCTAACCTTCCTGCTGTTTTCCGGCGGGGGCAGGGGGGGGGGGGGGGCGGGCATTATCCGCCTAACGCTGGAGATCCCAATGACTAGCATATCCGCCCTCCACACCCGTCCCGACTGGGTAGGAAAATCGGCCACTGGCCCAACAGAAGAGATGACCCATACTGGCTCAGAAGAGTTATGAATACTTTGCAGCACATCATGCCTGTTGTCAAACCGCAAGAAGTCAGCCGCGCGGCCAGTTCCACCTTTCGCCTTGCAGCAAGAGATACGTGGACCCACCATTACTGAAATCCTTCCGAGACAATATTTATCTGTAGAATTTAAACTGTAGTGACTGTGATTTGTCGTTGAGGCTATCGTGATGTTCAGATGGATTGATATGATAATCTGCGAGTGAGTTTAAAGTCAGAATAGAGAGTAACTATCGTTATAGAGAGGTACAAATATTTTATAAAAGTTAAATTGTGTTAGTTCTGAGTAAATGTTATTCTTGGCAAATGGTGACTTTTTACTCAACAGTCGTAAAACTTCAGTTCGCTCTCGCCAGTTTCTGAGCAGTCGTGCAAAGTTATTAATAGAGGGTTAAATGGCTCAAATGGCTCTGAGTACTATGGGACTTAACATCTGAGGTCATCAGTCCCCTAGAACTTAGAACTACTTAAACATAAATAACCTAAGGACATCACGCACAGCCATGCCCGAGGCAGGATTCGAACCTGCGACCGTAGCGGTCTCGCGGTTCCGGACTGAAGCGCATAGAACCGCTCAGCCACACCGGCCGGCAATAGAGGGTTAGATCACTATCGTTACATAGCAGCTATTAATGGTGTAATTGTTGAGTCTTCATATTTGTGTGGTGTGGCGACATTAGTACTTCGCCGAAAAGTAGCAGACAGGGAAGTGAAAGCATTACGTTGTTTAGTGTGCTTGCTAGTGAGTGTTTAAGCACCATACTAGATTCTCTAGTGTGAGCGTTATTCGAAGTTTCTCGTAATTGGAAGAAAGGTTCTATGAAAGTTTTTGTTTTGTTTTGTTTTCGGCCTCAAAAACAACTAGAGTCATACGCGGCCATGTCAGAACCTGAGAACACGAAGAAAAAAAAAGAAGTTAAAAACGACTACAGGTTTAGCCCAGTCGACGGAAGGAAAGACAGCTGAAGACAGGGACTGTGAGAATGGTCCATAAGATACGCCACAGAGAGAACGGAGGTCCTGAACTAAAGATTAAATGTTCAAAATGGTTCAAATGGCTCTGAGCACTATGGGACTCAACTGCTGAGGTCATTAGTCCCCTAGAACTTAGAACTAGTTAAACCTAACTAACCTAAGGACATCACAAACATCCATGCCCGCAGCAGGATTCGAACCTGCGACCGCAGCGGTCTTGCGGTTCCAGACTGCAGCGCCTTTAACCGCACGGCCACTTCGGCCGGCTGAGAGGTTCAATTCCCGGAGCTAGTTCCCATGAAGGAACGATCAGTGGTGATGCCAAAGTGATACCATTTTCTGACAGACGACAACACAGAGATCATCGGAGGGAATGGAAGAACTAGCGGGCCGAGGTACGAGGACCGCAGCCTTGGCAGCAGCGTCAGTGGCCTCGTTTCCCATCAAACCGACGTGACCAGGAACCATCATAAACATAGCAGTGGCTCCATCACAAGCGATCAAGTGAAAGCTTTCCTGGACCCGTTGCACTAAGGGATGGACGGTGCACAGCACAGAGAGTCTCTGAAGGGCACTGAGAGAGACAGAGGAGAATACGCAACTGAAAAGCCTGTGTCGCCGGAAGTACTGCGTGGCCTGATACAGGACGAAGAGCTCCGCTGTGAATACACATCAGTGCCCCGGAAGCCGACATTGAAAATCGTCGGTGCCAATGACGAAGGCACACCCGGTACCATGGTCCGTCCGAGAACTATAATATACACAAAGGTACTATCTTGAAGTTCCGTGCGAAGGTCGAGAAACTTACGGTGATAGAGCGATTCTGAATTAGTGTCTTTAGGAAGCGAATGAAAACCAAGGTGAACACGGATGTCGCACGAAGCAAAAGTGGTGAAAGGTTCACACGCATTGCGAAAATGGCACGTAACGTGAAGTTAAGTTGCCGGAGCAATAGCCGAAAGCGAACCAAACGGATGTCATGAAAGTGGATTGTACTGAGACGGCGTAAGATGGACGGACGTTCAGATGCATAAACGAAACCTCCACAACTCCGCCTCACCGGCACTCAGTTCTTCCGCCACCAATATGCTTTTCCATGGTTCGCAGAAGTCCGTCTCCAGACAACACTATCCTACCGTTTAAGCGCCATATTGAGACAGTTTAAATGAATGCTATAGGCATCAGAAGATCGATACAAGACTGCTTGTGAGTCCAAGACCAATTAATGATCCTTTTGATTGCTAGCTGCCACAGTAATTCTCGATTATCTGGCAACTTTTAATTACCACCATGTCTGGACCAACGACGCGATGTCTCCACACCACCACTAATGCGACCTGTCCCGTACTCGCACTACTGCCATGTGCCACTATTAGACAGTACCTTTCTCGCACGCCCTCAATTACACTTTTGTACACGTCCTCTGAATGCCAATATGTTGATTCCTTCCATAGGTCCTGGCGGCGTTATCGCTATCAACCGACGCCGTGACAACAACCAACGGCGTCGCTGGATACTGTACGGAGGGCGTCGGTTCAGCACATCGCTCTCCCGGCCGTTGTCAGTTTTCGTGACTCGGAGTCGCTGCTACTCGGTCAAGCAGCTCCTCAAGCGGCATCACCAGGCCGAGAGCACCATCTTCCGGTCCTCCGAACAAAGAAAAGTCCGGCTGTACCGGGAATCGAACCCCAGTCCGCCGCGTGTCACCAATTTCAGTACGTTTATACCTTGTTCAATCGTATGACGTCGAATCATAGCTGTAAAGACGGTCAGAGTAGTGAATAAGGTAGGGAATACTCCCTTCCAAGTCATACACCTGCGAAAATGGTTTCACCTTTTCACATCTGCCTAGAAACCATCGAATGTTAAATGTAAGCGTAGGCTTCCGCCGCCGTTGTCACTGTCAACAAAATTATTCTGAGCTGCTGACCTCTTTATCAAACGTCGGGCAATTTTATATATTGACAATGCGGTCAACAGCCCAGAAGAATTTTATTGACACCATCGAATGTATTTGGCATAAATTAGATCGTTGTTACGTGGCAGATTGGTTTACTAAAACCACTACAGGAAAGGTTCACAGGTCTCTGGAACTATTTGAGAGGTCATTGTTCAGACTTGCCACATCTTAGTGGAGTCCCTCCCAGAATGTTAAACTCTTTAAAATCTATTTAAAGTCGGTAATACACGCTAGCAATCTTTGGAGCGAACAAAAGCGGTTGTGTAGAAGTTCGGTGTATTTAAATGAATGTTGCCAAAGGCAGCATTCTTGCTACATTAATGTGGCAGTCGTGGGATTGTGATATGCACACATGCAGGTCATGGGACTGCGGTATGAGCTGTCATTTGTACTGAAGTGATTCATGTGGAAAGGATTCCGACGTGATTATGCCCGCACGCCGGGAATTTACAGACTTAAGATTGAATGGTAGTCGGAACAAGACGCATGCGACATTCCATTTCGGAAATCGTTAGGGAATTCAGTATTCCATAGTGTCAAGAGTGTGGCCAGAATACCAAATTTCAGACATTACCTCTCACCACGAACAACGCAGTGGTCGATGACCTTCACTTCAGCAGAAATCAATGTGGGACGTACGACGAACGTGTCCGCTAGGACAGTACGGTGAAATTTGGTGTCAATGGCCTATGGCAGCAGACGATCGACGCGAATGCACTTGCTAACAGCACCACTGCCCCTGCAGAGCCTCTCCTTGTCTTGTGACCATATCGGGTGGACCCTATACGACTGGAAAATCGTGGCCTGGTCAGATCAGTTCCGATTTTCGTTGGTAAGAGCTGATGGCGGGGTTCGTGTGTGGTGCAGACTCCATGCAGCCATGGACCCAGGCTTTAAACAAGGCACGTGCAAGCTGGTGGTGGCTCCATAAATGTGTGAGCTGTGTTTGCACGGAATGGACTGGGCCCTTTCGTCCAGCTGAACTGATCATTGACTAGGAATGGTTACGTTCGGCTACTTGGAGACTATTTGCAGATATTCACGGACCTCATGTTGCCAAATAACGATGGAATTTTTATGGATGTCAATGCACCATATTACCGGGCTACAGTTGTTCGCAACTGGTTCGAAGAACATTCTGGACAGTTCGAGCGAATGATTTGACCTCCAAAATCACCCGAAATGAATCGCATCGAACATTTAGGGGACACAATCGAGAACTCAGTTCGTGCGCAAAATCTTGCATCGGAACATTTCCGCAATTGTGACGGCTATAGCGGTAGCATGGCTCAAAGTTCCTGCAGGGAACTTTCAAAAACTCGTTGAGTCCATGCCACGTAGAGTTGCTGCAATAAGCCTGGCAGAACGAGGTTCGACACGATATTAGGAAATATCCCCTGACTTTTCTCACTCCTTTATTTAGCTGTCAGCTTTGTGCAGTAGTGGTGTATCTGTTGTCACATGCTTAGGCAAAGTATAAATCTTGTGCTTTATTCCAGATCCTTATTTGCTGTTGTTGATACCAAAAGCGATTTTGCTGAAATCGTAGACAGAACAACTGTCTCACACTCTTCAGTTCCGGCTTATGCGAGTTCCGTGTACTATCCTATACTTTCACGATTATCGCTTTACCAAAGGCCAGCAACAGAACGTGGTGCCTCGGTGCTTAAAGGTCTGGAGGAGAAGGGCTCGATTTCTCGTCCACTCTGTGGTTTTCCCAAATCTATGGCTCTTTTGAAATGGACCCGGCCGATTTCTTTTCACATCCTTGCCCTGTCTGCTGCTAATGACGCCATCTTCGATAAGCTTCCTTATTTTTCATCTTCCGTTTCTCCCTATTGCAGCATACTTGCTGATCACTGCAGTGCTGATATTTCTATGTGATACCTATCACTTTTATTTATTATGCATTGATCTGTGTCACTGGTACAAAGAATATTTATAACAGGTACATAACATCAAACAAACTGCATCATCTTGATAAATAGGGCGACCTATCGCATTGAGAAATGGCGTATCTTTCTGTGAGTTTCTTTCGATTTCATGAATACTCGTTTGCTTATTATCGCCATTTATTCCGTTTGTCAGCTTACTATCGCTGTTATCTACTGGTATGGTAGGAAATTATCGTTAAATGCCTTGAGATGTCACTTCTTCGATATCTCATTTAATTGAAATACAGTATAAAGTTGTAAGGTATACTAAGAAAATTGATTTTTTCTTTATCTTTTTCTTACGCAATAAAGAAACACCACGTGATGTTTCGTTGGCAACAATGTATCCCGTCGCATTCTCCACAACACTGACGACGATGATTCTCATTGGCCATTGAAGGCCTTTCTAAATTAAGTGTGTCATGAATGCACAGTGAAGTGGAAACCCCATTCGGAGAAATATTCGAGTATGCTGCGCAAAGCCATAATAAATGAGTAAAAAAAAAAAAAATGTTTGGATACAAGAAGGGAATACGCGGAGGGAGGCGAGGCCACTTGAATAATATTTTGAGAAAAAAGTAAGTTGAATTATTTTTTGAACGAACCCAATATTTTCATGTTTCGTCTCGTCTCATCTCTTATTTAACGTTCACTGTTCATGTCATAACGGGAAGCCACCGCTACTTTGATGTGAATAAATTTAATTTCGTCTGCGACTGAGGTCAACAGCCTGCAGCCAGCTGCGTTTCAATCTGGTCGCTAATTATTACAGAAAGTGGTCAATTTCACAGGACGATACTGGCTTTAGCGTCCTCGTTCCCACGATCAAAAAAATCTGAAATTACAGCTGATACCGTTAATGAGCTTTCTGGATGAAGTTATTACATTACATCAGAGCACGCGCCGTTTTATGAGTTTAGACCTTCGCTTCAACCCAACTATTGTTATAGCTCTGTGTTTTTCTGTGACAAAACTGTCGTTTGTCGACATTCACTCAATTACATCGAATATCGACCACGACGATTCACGATAATATCCTCTTCTTTAATATATTGTAATGATATATTGTTTCAAAATTTTCGGACGTTGATGTAAGCAGATATTCACATCTATTTTTATTTGTTGCCTAAGAAACACTAATTCATCATTTGATTGACTAAAGCGGATTCTTCCAAATAAATAAAAGAAGGAATAAGTTCTGGTTGGTTCTGACTTACAAATGAAAGATTTGTGCAGCACTAGTACGACAGTAGACATTAACCACTGCAAGACATTAACATTTCTGACTTTAGGGGCCGTAATGTTCTACCATTACCCCTACCTTCACTTGATAATTTAGTTGAGATTACATTGGCTGAAGTGTGGCATAATAAGTGAGAGAGGTGCAGAAATAGATGGTGTGGTATCGATAGCTACGATGCCACAACGTAGCTGCGCTCTGCCGGGTTGGCACTACGACACCGACACCGACGATAGCGCCCTCTAGCGGGCGCTGTGCGGCTCTACGAGCACCGCTCCGGATTCAGCCCATTTGATTCCGAGGAGACGATCCAGCAATATTGTTTCTACTTCATAGGGGACTAGCCATTACAGACTTTGTTACTTCAGTTACTTCAATGATAGGTAGACCAACTACTATTAGTTGTTAGATTTGATTGATGTACAGCTTCGCACCTAAGTGCTCGTCTCAACCAGAGTTAAGTATTGTCAGTTGTATATGATCATACCCCAGTAAAAGCGCTATAACCAATACGCAGTACCGAAGCATTTCACCTTTCCCTGCTCCTACTCACTTCCTACATTCGGCCTACCCTTCAGTTTACAGGAGCCGCCTTCCAGGCGGGATACAAAAGCTGTTACAATGGGTATTGAGAAACTGCCCCAATTTGGTAGTCGTATAATCTAACTGGCTGCCGCAACAGGAGTCAGCGCACCAAATCCCTAATTTTCGTTTATTAATAGTTTTCGAAGAGTAACTCACATTTAATGGTGTATTACGCTAACTACCCTCTCGGTAGTGAAGTATCAACTTTTCACCTCAGATTTCATTTTAATAACATTAGGATGACGATATTCAGACAAAGGACTTTCCTACGTCATCAGCTCCCGCCAAAAATACGCGCCGAGCGAAGTGATTCGCGTTGACCACTTTCGTCTGGTACGAGCAGTTGGACAAGAAAGTTACATATAGAGGGAGCGCACGATTAAGACCTGCGCTGCGTGTCGTATAGAATTATCTTAATTAATAGCGACTCTGTGTACAATGCAGAGATCAGAAAAAAAGTGTGCGTATGACATTGTTGGCCGGGAGGCCCCATCCGGGGAAGTTCGGTCGCCAAGTGCGAGTCCTATGTCAGTTCAAATGGTTCAAATGGCTCTGAGTACTATGGGACTTAACATCTGTGGTCATCAGTCGCCTAGAACTTAGAACTAGTTAAACCTAACTAACCTAAGGACATCACACACATCCATGCCCGAGGCAGGATTTGAACCTGCGACCGTAGCAGTCGCGCGGTTCCGGACTGAGCGCCTAGAACCGCTAGACCACCGCGGCCGGCCCTATGTCAGTTGACGCCACATTGGGCGACTTGACCGCCGGTGATGAGGATGAAATAATGATGAAGACAACACAACACCCAGACCCCGAGCGGAGAAAATGTCCAACCCTGCCGGGAATAAAACCCGGGCCCGCTTGCATGGGAGGAGAGCACGTTACCACTCAGCTAAGCAGGCGGACAGAGATCAGAGTACAGGATGCATATGTTGATTTGCAAATGTAATTTGAACAATGTGTTTAGTGTACCAGTATTATAAGTATTTCGAACATGAACTGTGTTACGTGTGACTGTGTATGCTTACTTTTTTTAAAATATGTTGTTAACTATTTATGGCTTCATCTGCCCCTTGTATTATAATTTAATAATAAGTCTTTGGCAACCTGGCAACTTCAGATATTCTTTTAGTAGTGCAGTGAGTCTTTGCAACTTACTAATAAATTTCACGGCTGCAAGAACAACGGACTCGTGGCCTAAATACTTTTGCGCAGGGATAAGGAGGGCGTCTTTGGAAGGCATCAGGTGCGTGGGAAGTTTATGAAATTACGCTGAGTATTATCTAAAACTAGATCGTGTGGATCAAATGACTGTTAGTGTGCATTCCATTGAAGTGACTACACTAGTGTGGATCATATTACCTTCCTCTGCTTTCACTGCACAAATAATATTTAATTGCATTTTAGCATTTAAAACAAATATACGACAGTATCAGATAAATGTTCTAGCATGTAAATTGTAGAATATTAGTATAAGTGAGACCGTCTAACACGAACGTAAATTAAAATGTGCTAACCTTCCGACTCTTAAAGGAAACTATAAATGTTTCATTCTTTTTATTAATACAATCGTTCATTAAAGCATTAGTACAAGCTTTAACTAACAACTTAATTTTACAAAGAAAGTCTGTTAAGAAGAAAATTATCTTCTAAGTAGTGTTCATGGTTAAATTTAGAACCAACGTCCTCTATTGTTGAATGGGAAAAATTTCAATACTTGCAGATATTGATTTCTGTAGAGTATTGTAACTGTAAACAACAACACTCACAGCATCAGATGTGGGTCAGTCTGCAGACTCGTTTCTTTGTTTGTGATGAGATGCTTGCTGCATATATTACTGCTGTTTTTGCAATAAACTGCGAACATAGTATCGTGACAATATGTTAATACAGGATAGTATGTTTCTACCTGCTTTAAATCATACTCCATGTTCGTAACTTCAACCATAAACTCAGAGTCTTTATTTTCTCTATTCTGTAATCATTGCAGTTGAAAGTATGCCCTCCAGGAGCAGGCCGTTTACCAAAAGGACTTGAATTCAACATAAGTAACAACAAGTTTTGCATCCTTATCTTGGCTACTATCTACAGAATCTGTCTCATAGACATGGGATAAGAGTACCGGCCATTGATTGGTAACTGCTTAATCTAACTTCCAGATGATCAGTTTGAATTTTCCAGGGAGTACAGTACCTTGCCATCTCAGTCAAACCCGTAGACTGTGTGCCTCAGATGGTACTACTCCCTAGGCCTAATTCCTTTCACCTAATAAGCTATGCAAGAAACGTTTCCAGGAAAACTACTTAAAACATTCTGCTACTTAAAGACAGAGGACACTCGAAACGATCGTTTAGTCGAGCACATTTGTGAATTGTTTAACATTTAATATTTTCCACCACGATAATACAGTTTTATAAATTCTGATGTTGACTGATAATGTAATATTGTTTTCTGTATCACTATAGATGAAAGGTCATCAGATATTTATTCTCTGAATATTTGCAAAATGAAGCTCTCTCACTGTTTCTCCAGAGAGGACGGATAAAAAGACTTCTGAGTAAGGCCATTTGAGTGTTTAAGCAGACGATTACATTCAATCTTACGAAGCTCCCTCAGTGCTTCAAAAGATGGCGTTAATACCTGAGAATCATCACTACTTTCGTCAAGTTATGGGTATTTAAGCAGAATTTACGAGGCCTTTTGAGTAGCCAGTTATTATGAACGCACTTGTGAATGTGTACTGAATCAATTATAAACAGCAATCGCTAAGCTGGACTGGCTGGATGTGTCATCATCTTCACAGAGTTTTGGATGGTTCAGATGGTTCAAATGGCTCTGAGCACTATGAGACTTAACATCTGAGGTCATCAGTCCCCTAGCACTTAGAACAACTTAAACCTAACTAACCTAAGGACATCACACACATCCATGCCCGAGGCAGGATTCGAACCTGCGACCGTAGCGGTCGCGCGGTTCCACACTGAAGCGCCTAGAACCACTCGGCCACACCGGCCGACACTTAGAAGATGCAACAAGTCCACTAAAGAGACAGCTTACACTACACTCGTTCGTCCTCTGTTAGAATATTGCTGCGGGGTGTGGAATCCTTACCAGGTGGGATTGACGGAGGACATCGAAAGGGTGCAAAAAAGGGCAGCTCGTTTTGTATTATCACGAAATAGGGGAGAGAGTGTGGCACATATGATACGCGAGTTGGATGGAAGTCATTAAAGCAAAGACGTTATTCGTCGCGGCGAGATCTATTTACGAAATTTCAGTCACCAACTTTCTCTTCCGAATGCGAAAATATATTGTTGAGCCCATCCTACATAGGTAGGAATGATGATCAAATAAAATAAGAGAAATCAGAGCTCGAACAGAAAGGTTTAGGTGTTCGTTTTTCCCGCGCGCCGTTCGGGTGTGGAATGGTAGGGAGATAGTATGATTGTGGTTCGACGAACCCTCTGCCCAGCACTTAAATGTCAATTGCAGAGTAATCATGTAGACGTAGAAACCATATCTGGTCCACATATATGTAGTCAGGCTGAAAGGAGTCTGTTACGAAGGCGTCAAGAGAATGTCCATCTGCTTTTCTGAATAGATGTATTTTGTGTTTATTTGTGGTGGGATTGGACGTTACGGTATTCAGTCTCGCTACAGCAATATTGAGTCAGGATTTGAACCTGCGACCGTAGCGGTCTCGCGGTTCTAGACTGAAGCGCCTAGAACCACTCGGTCACAGCGGCCGGCTAGAGTTTTGGAGGTGAGCTAAAAAGTGCCACACATTTCCTGTTTATTGCATTGTCGTCACTCACTACACAAATATCTCTGAAACAAATGTAATGCAGGTCAGGTAACTTTTCTATACACACTGGATGGGCGTGAATTATTTCTTCAAAAAAGACAGAAAAGACAGGATCATGAAAACATATGATGAATTGGCAGCCTAGTCACTATCAAATGCTGCCTCTACAATATTACCATCCTTGAAATGAAAATAAGGTTTAATGCCGCTCTTATCCATAGTTAAAGAAACGTTGTAATAAGTTTTCAGCAAAGACTTAAATCATTCCTTAATATACAAAAGCTTAGCTCCTTCATTCCGTTCATTACAATAGGACGAGGACATTTTCTGTAAAGTGCTTGGATAAGGAAGAATTAGATTGCCAGAAGACCTGAAAAATTTGTAGGCATGAGGGGAGATAGAATGCAGGACACAGCAAAATACAGAAAAGTGAGGACTAAATTCATAGCTTTCTTCACTACTACACAGAAACGTCACTTTGCTGACTTAATAACAGGATATGCTTCTGCATTTCTTCACTCACAGAAACATACATTTCACTTAAAATATCTTGTACACAAAGGCACTCACTTTTTAGTGAATTCTCTTTTACAATGACTGATTCTTCACTTTTTCTGATAATGTGAGAAATAATTGATGTTCACAAGTTTATCTGATATTTAGTTACCGCCTATCTTTCTTGTGTAGGTGTTAGTTTGATAGGTAGACATTCGCAACTTTGTTTGTCACAAAAGGTACAGATAAAGCCGGAGCAGATGGTACAGTAAGCAATACAAATATGACGCACCCACTTCCCCCATTAACAGTCCACTTACTGGGAATAGTTGCTCTTTCTAAGCACTAAATAAGTGCCGCAAAAGAAAAAAAATTTCTTTGTATTTGATGTGTCGGTAGCGGGGCCAACACCTTGTAGATTGAAGTGGCTGAAAGTGCACGCTAAACTAACGCAGACGGGCGTGAAGTACTGGAACATGAGACTTATTAATGAATAAGAAGAAAAGTACGTAGCTGGAATAATATACTTAACTTTATTCTCTTGTTGGAATACATCTCTTGAATAGTAGTAAGCTATAAGCACTGATACAAATGGCGCCTTGCTAGGTAGTAGCTATGGAATAAGCTGAAGGCTATTCTATCAGTCTCTCGGCAAATGAGAGGAAGACTTGGTAGGTCTGGTCGCAAGCTATGTCGTCCGTACAACTGGGGCGAGGTCTAGTCCGTGTATTGTGACCTGCCATGTGGTGGCGCTAGGATTGCGATTACACAGTGGCGACACGCGGGTCCGACATGTACTACAGGACCGCGGCCGATTTAAGTTACCACCTTGCAAGTGTGGTGTCTAGCGGTGACACCACAGTATTATTCTCTGATTTTGTTATTATACTGTCAGTAATTTCTTTCTGCAGACGTGTATTGTCTAATCCATCTCAGCTTTCTTCTGCACTTTCTCCAGAGCTGGAAGGATGGAGTGGAGAAGTAGCTTGGGCAGCCTGGTAACACTGATGGAACAGCATCCCATCTGAGTATTGGTTGCGAGAGCTCGACTAAACGTTGTCTCAATATTAAATAACCTAGGCAGTTTATAAACACATGGTTTCTAAGGCTAAAATATAAGATATTATCAGCATTTACGATTAAAACAACATTCTCTATAGTAATAATATTTTATTAAGACCGGTTTCGACATCACGTAGAAGTCAGCTTCAGAACATGAGCACTATGTAGCTCCTGGGGGCTGAAATAAAATATTATTAATTAATTAAATTATAAATAATGATAATAAACAATTAATAAAATGTTATTGCTATCTATATTTGTTTTAATCTAGTTGTATCACCAGATTGTTGTTACTCACCTGGACGGTGTTGTCCAAATTTATGATTGTAGCGATGAACTGTCAAAATACACAAAGTGTCCCATTTATATTGAACACCCTAAATAATTGTCCAGAGCAAATTACCAAATGTTTCAAGTAAATGTTCTTTAGCCGTCAGGGGGACATCAATCAACATGATTGCCTTTGTTGTAGCTTAGTTTTTACGAAGATATGAACAGCGGTATGACTTTTTTAAATGCTACCCTGTATTTTTTATTCGTAATTCATTCCCTCCCCTAAAGACCTATTCAAAAATGTATCACAGTGTACCATTCACTGAAACACAACCTTATTAATTACATAAAACAACATTAACGTTGACGCTTCCAGCGCTTAGTGCAGGTACTCTGGGTAATGGAATACATCCACCTGCTGACGTTGACAGAGGTCAAATATAAACATAAGTAGAATGCACACCCGTCATTCCGTCAACCATCGTCAGTTAAGAGTTGTGTGAGTAGAATGTTTACCAACGAAGAGAAGGTAGATGTGCTACTCATCTATGGGGAATGTAAGTTATCAGAACAGTAATTGCAATTCTGTTTTCTTATGTACGGGTACATTTAGTACAGTAGTTTAGTCGTTTTAAATACGGTTGTGTAGCGTGGGCATACAGTAAAGGCTGTCCTCCATATAATCTGCATCGACATAACGTTTCTTTTATTGTTGTTGTTGTTGTTGTTGTTGAAGGTAGGCGAAATGCTACGCAAGCAGCGGAACTGTACAGAGAGCGATATCATGACAAGAATCCACCTTCCCGACGGATGTTTTCTCGTCTTGTCGCGACGCTTCAGGAAACGGGAAGTTTCAACCAAAGACAACGCAATAGTCGTAGCACTCGCACAGACGATGAATGAGAGACGATGGTGTAGACGTGCCCAGATGAGTTTCCACACACCAACGCATCAGCACGAAGAGCGGAGTGCTTCCCAGACCAGGAGCGGAGTGCTTCCCAGACCAGGTAGCAATCAGCGCTCAAGACGACAGCATCGTCTCTCTCTACCGAGCCGGCAGTGCGACAATTGTGTTAAAAGAGAGCTCTGCATAAAATTTTATAGTCAGTTGTACTTTGTGAGAATCTGCATCAAATGTTACATTAATGTTCTCTAACAGTAATAAACACACATGGGATTCCTGTGGACATGAATTATGACACAAATTTAAGTATTTCATCCTGTTAATTTTACAACAAAGTGATCTAATATATTACGTGTTGCAGTATCATCTCGGCACACTCCAGGAGTAAAGCTAAGAACCCACCACTGTGCCAACGAGTCATGAGATGGTTCGTTTCGCGGGTATTCCGTGACTACAGCGGACCCAGAGCTGGGTCAGCTGTTACAACAGCAGAAGGCTGAACAAGAATAATGGCAGATTGAACTACAACAGCAGTTAGATTTCGTTCGTCATTTGGTTACGACTTCAAACGGTGTCTCGGTCCATCCCTAGCTGCCCTCTACATCACCAGTCGCTCCCCCGGTGCTTCCACCTTTCCAAGAGGCGGAGGAAGATTGGTACATGTATGTGTAACGTTTGCAGCGGGCGCAGCCCCGAATGCTCCAGAAACCAGGTAGGTAAGCAGGTAACAGGACCGAATCCTCCCAAAGTGACACATTGTATGTTGTATTATAGACAATAATATAATTATCTCTGCCATGTTCCTTATATCCTTCCCCTACCACTCCCATGTTTTAAACAAAAAATATTGATTCACTTATGCACGATTTGCGCGTGACCTTGAGCGGGACTTAGTAGCTGGCACTGTGACGGCCGGACTTTATCTCAATAAGATAAAATATAAAACTTTTAAACATACAATACACGCGGAAAATTTTTTCGTCTTCTACTGTAACTTCATATGCTTTCCTTTGCCTGATTGGAGTATACATGAGGTTTAGAACTGCCACCTGCTTCAAACGGGAGGATTCGGTCCCATCGTTATTCAGACCCTTGCGTGCTTGGGACGATTCGGTACCATTTTTCTGACCGCGGGTCGATTCGGGGCTGCGCCCTTAGCAGCAGCACTTCACAGCACTTCATGCAGAGTACCCGAATTACCAAAAATCTTTAGTCTGAGGGCAAAACGTTTCACTAGCTTCGGAAATTTGCTCTGTTAAAGGACCCGGCCACGCTGTTTTCTGAAAGGTTGCTTGGTGCTTGTTATTTAAAGCTGACTGACATAGTGGCATCCTGTGCAAAGTTTCACTCGCGATAAAAGCAACGGAGCCTGTCCTATCAAGTGTGGGTAGCCGAACTCCGGGTTTTAATTAGGAAGCGCAGCTTTATTTGTGCTCACTGTAAACAACCCCATACCGACTCTCTGAAATGTGATTGAGCGTTCTACTACAGAAAGAGAGGTTCGTCGGGAGGCATTGCTTCTGGAAGGTCCTACAGTCCATGAGATTTTGGCTACGGCTCAGGCGTTTGAAGTGTCGCAGGCTGTCCCTGAACAGCTTGAGGGAGACATGGGAATACCGTCTGTGCGTTTGGTGTCGTCCGCTGACACGCTCGCCTTGTTAATCTTGTCCGCACCGTTCGCAATCAGACAGTGACCCTTTTCAGAACAGATTCCCCTCGTGTCCTGACTGTTTCTATGCGCACACCCATCGTCACTGCCCACACAAGTGGACACAGCGAGCAGTTTGCCATAAAAAAGGTCGATGGGACAGCTGTTTGTCGTACCTGCGTGTGCAACCAGTCCTCGGACTCGGACGTAGAGATTCCAGTGTCTCATGGCATTACACTGATGCCTGGCCAGGAGCTCAGCATTCCCAGCAAGATCAACATTACAACAGCCATTCCGTTTCCAAGTCGATACTGGGCCCTCTGTGTCTGTTGTGAATTTGAAACTTACCATCGTTTGGGACAGGCGTCTCTTTCCTCCATCAGGCAGTGTTTGGTCAGTTATGGCAATCAGCCGACTGCTGTTTAAATCTACTTCACGGTCGACGTTGTGTATCAGCACGTCATGGGGGCGATCACGTTATTGGCTATCGACAGTGGGACGTTTTTGGTATCAACGCTTTCAGGGTGAAAGGGTACAGTACCGCCCGACATTGAAAATAGGTACAAAATACTTCATTATTCTTGTCAGAACAACACATTTTTTGTGTAAAAATAACTCAATTTCAATTAATGCAGCGAAGCCGGATACCAGTGTGGGAAAGAATGACAATTTATTTATTTAAATGTGCACTCCCACAAAGTAAATCCCTACATCCAGTTTGGTGAGATCTGTGAAATGAATGAATGTATGGTCGTCTGCTAACTGCAGATAGTGAATGTGAATATATGATCATCTTTGAGTCGATCCTTTGGCCACCTTTGGTGGGACCAAAGACATGAAATTTACCAGAGCTTTGAGGCCTGAAATGTGGCTGACCAATAGGGTACCAAGGTGTTTCCCCCACCTCGACAGAGATGGGAGAGGACCCAGAGAACGGCCATATTTCAGCACTCTGCCGCTGGATCTTCTGCTGTTAAGACCTGTTTTTGTTGTGCTCCGTAATGACGAAAGAGTGGAGGCATGGTATGCATGTGGACTATTTAAGAGTAGTTTGAAATAATAATTTCTCTATCTGAGGATCTTTTGTGGGGGGAATTAAATGTCAGGCAGGTAATATTAAGGGGATTGTAGTAATCTTAGGAAGTGACCAACGGTCACAATGAAACCACGTGTAGCTATAAGTTGAAATACTTCCGTGTGCTTAAGTTAAGCTGAATTACTAGCGCGTGTACAATAAGTTGAAATATTTAAGAAATAGCGTGTGTATCAAAGTTGAAATATTTAAGAAATAGCGTGTGTATCATAAGTTGAAATATTTAAGAAATGGCGTGTGCAGGACTTGAAATTAGA
The DNA here is from genome assembly GCF_023898315.1 of Schistocerca nitens. NCBI lineage: Eukaryota > Metazoa > Arthropoda > Insecta > Orthoptera > Acrididae > Schistocerca > Schistocerca nitens. Next base: position 669,784,679 of record NC_064614.1, on the reverse strand, counting down.
GACGAGTACTTCCATGTGGTGAGTACTGTATGAGCCTCAATCTGTGTATGAGACAAAGGATAAAGAGAAGTACTCGTCCATGGTATCAGTTGAGGACTCGCGTGTGTGCTTAATATTAAACAGCATGATATGATTCCGTGTGACGCTAGATTTAAACTCTGAGAGAGAATCAAGGTGAGTCGGCCGTCTATCCAGCAACGCCACTTGGCATGCATTGCACAGGAAGACGTGCATTTATCTCCGGAGTTCACAGTAGGAAAGTAGAATTACAAAGTGGGGCAGTGTCGTGTGAAACTGGGATAAATATTGATTGAAGTGGGAAAGCTGAAAGTGATAATGTTGTAACCATTCTTTGTGTAGTATTTCATATTGTTGTGTGGTGTATGTCATGTAATTTGGGTATGTGTGGTTTGCATGGGAGAGTAGCAAGGTAGTTTCAAAAGATTGGCGGGTTATGCATGTTCTTTCGGTACCGCTCGGTCTGGAGGAAAGTTTCGTGATGATGATTGTGAGAGTCGAAGTGTGAGGTATAATAAAAGATCCACCATCCTATCCAGAAAGTGCACTGTAGCGTTAAATAAATTACGAGACCATAATATAGAGATTCACTAGTGTAAAGCCATGCCCACTGGGCGGAATTTCTCATGTGATATTGTTGTAGGTTATAGAATTTGTGTGTTTAGGAATAAATAAGATAGTGAAAAGAAAAAGATTGGTAGACTTTTCCTTCAAATTGTATGTTGCCATAATGTCCCGAATTTATAATGTGTGCGCCATTCATATTCAGTGGGTTGGCCACGTGTTAATAAAAGCCGTTAAATAAAAGACAAAAAGAAAATGTGGTATTGCCAATGCGTAGTGTACAGTCAGAGTTCTGTAAATCACTGATAGTCAGATATGCGTTTCCGTTGCGTAGTAATCATATAGGAGGATAACTTGTAACTAAGTGTGAGTACTGGAGTTCATGTTACTCGTCAAATAAGAAAGAATCCACTCGCTTGGCAGACCACTCATCTTGCAGGCCTGACTGCTTGATGCCACAGTATGAGCAAGGCATGTGGGTGCCTCTCATAATTTCGACCCTGCCAGGATTCCTTTTTCAGGATATTTTTTGCCAGGATATTTTGCCAGGATATTTTGCGGTTAGGGTTTGCTGTTAAGATTTTTTTTATTTTGATGGAATATATTGTGATAGCGCTAAAAAAGTAAAATTTTTTCTGTTTGCTATTTCTTTCTGGATTGGTGAGGATCTTTTATTTTTTTTTAATTGCTATATCGTCCGAGGCTGGAAGATCGTTGTATAATTTTTTTTGCGTAATGTCCGTAGTAACTAGGTCGCAGTCGAAAAGCGTAGCCACCATGGAGAATAGCGATTCTGGCGTGAACATAGCAGTGCAGCAGGAAGTAGCTGTTGACCATGGGTTAATGAGCGAGAAAGACAAACACTCGGAAGAGGCTGAATTGTTCAGTGGACCGCTGGTAGGTGATCCTTTATGCGGCGGGCTTTGTTCACAATCGGGGGCTTTTCCCGACGACGCGGGCGAGCCGGGACTAGGTCAGGTATGCAGTGAAAGTGCAGCTACCCTTAGCGAAGCTACGGTTTCTCAGATGAACGAGGTGAGCGCACCGAAAGTAGCAAATGACAGTGTGCTACTGCAGTTTTTACAGAGGATGGATAGAGAGAATAAGGAAAGATTGGAAGTGATGAATAGGGAGACTAAGAAAGGATTGGAAGCAAATAAGGAAAGATTGGAAGCGATGGATAGAGATAATAAGGAGAGAGATAGGGAGAGAGATAGGGAGAATAAGGAAAGATTGGAAGCGATGGATAGAGATAATAAGGAGAGAGATGGGGAGACTAAGGAAAGATTGGAGGCAATGGATAAGGGAAATAAAGAGGCAATGAGGAAGCTACACACAGTTATCGATGAGCGTCCGTCCGCAGTTAATAATCGGTTAGATGAGGGGGAGAAGAATCTGGGTGCGGTGAAGCAAGTATGTGATGCCGTGAAAGAAAAAGCCAATAATTTGGAGGTACGAATAAGTGCAATAGAGAGCGATATTACAGAACATAGGGGCATGAGGCCGGATGAGCGAATCAAAGAGATAGTGGAGGACTTACTTGCAGATAAACAAGGGGCATTAGCGTGGAAGCTCAAGTCACACGGCAGGAAATGGCGCTAAATAAACACAGGGATGAAGTTGCGGAGGTAGTGGCCAGAATGAATACGATTAGCGCAGATGTAGAAAAGATCAGTATAAGAGGCGAAACAGGCTCTGACAGTACGCAGCGAGAGGTTTATGCTGACCAGGAGGAGATACAATCACTATTACAGTTTAAAGAGGCACAATTAGAAACGAATAGGAAACATAGGGAAGAACTAGCACAGTTGCAATTAGCGTGCAGAAGCGAAGGTGAAACACCACCAGGTAGACTGCAGAGGGAGAGTGAGATAAATTCAAAAAACGAAAATATGCAGAAAGAGGAAGACGAACTCAGAGAGTTAGAAGAACGGTTGTGTCGGATAAAACAGGTGGCAAACCCAACTGGGTATAGCCCAAGGTCGGAAAACATAAATGCGGAAGAAGAATGTAGGAGGCACTTCGTGTCGGTACAAACGTACACTTGTTTTCCGGATCCTGATAATTACCAACATCCATGCCTGTGGCTGTCTCAATTTCAAGATTCACTACCTTCATCGTGGGGACCGCTCCTCAAAATGAAGTTTGTGTGTAACCATTTGAGGGACGAGGCTAGAGCGAAAATGCAAGAAGTTATTAAAGACTGTAGTAGCTACAAGATGTTTTGTGACAAGTTTTTAAATGAATTCTGGTCGAAAAGTAAGCAGGACCAGGTTAAGCAAAGCATATTGATGATGCCAAATTGTAACGAAGGGGGTATAAGAGATCCAGTGTCGTGCTATCAGGGAATGCTGAGACGAAACAGGTATTTGGATGTGCCATACGAAACTGGGGAGCTCATTAGGATCTGTATAACGAAGTTGCCAGTGAGATTGCGCAGAGATATAGTGATAGCAGGCAGAGGCTTGAACGATTCTGCGTCATTGCAGCACTTCTTACAGGAACTGGGTAATGAGAGCAACATTGTGAACGGCGACATGACTCATAGGTCAGACAGAGTTGAGGATAGGAACGGTAGAAACTATCAGAATGACAGGAGAGCATGGAATCAGAGGAATGACGGAAATGGAAGATGGCGAGGAAATAGGGGGCAGAATTCATGGGGATATCGACCAGCAAACCGGGAAAATAGAAGATGGGACAGAGATGGAAGAAGAAGGGAAAATGAAAATGATGGGCGAAGAGAGGATAGGCAGTTATTGGGTTCACGACAGGACAATCATTGTCACAATGACGGAGGGACAAGAAGGTGACTACATGATAGACGGGTACAAACCAGGACTATTAATGATGTAAATATTAGGTATATCGATTACGGAAAACTAAGGGAGAATCTGTTAGAGGAGGTAGGAGATGTGGGGAGTGAAGTCCACCCAATAATTAGCGTAGAAATAAATAATATAATCGTACCTTGTGTCATCGACACAGGCAGTGTAATGAGTGTTTTGAGGGAAGATGTGTTTAAGTGTTGTAGTCTTACAAAACCATGGCCAACGTTGCCATTGCAAAGGACAACAGTGAGAGGGGCAATTACAGGAAAGGGAATTGAGGTGAAGTTACAAGCGCAGGTACACTTTGTGTGCCAGGCGAAGAGGTTTAGTACAGTGTTCATGATTGTGTCATCTCTAACTGTTGAAGGGATATTAGGTGTTAATTTTTTGAACCAATATAAAGCAGTCGTTAACATGAGAAATGGTTCGATGGAGTTGAAACGAGATTCGGAGGAAATTACATTAAGATTCGACGATTGCTTACATGGTAAAGATAACGCACACTTAGCATTATGTCTGGCGGTAAAGTCCGGTAGACAGGCACAGAATACGGGGTTCGAACAAGAGAAGAAGGAAATTCATAAATGTTTGGAGGAGGAGATCAGGGAGAAAATCTGGCATTTACGAGGTACCACGGTCTACGGGGAATTGCAGAAAATTTTATACGAGAATAGAAAGGTATTTAAACATGCTGCGGGTACAATAAGAAATTTTGTGTATAGATTCAAGGTCAAGCCACATAAACAGTTTAGGGCCAAAGTGTACCCGATACCTGTTGTGTACAAAGAAAGAGTGGAAGCTGAGATCGAAAGCATGCTACAACAAGGGATTATCGAACCAGCATCCAGTCCGTACAACACCCCTTTAGTTTGTGTTAAAAAAAAGGATGGGTCAATTAGATTAGTTTTGGACGCAAGAAGGATTAATAAGATAATAGAGCCAGAGACAGATCGGCCGCTGACACTTGACGAATTGCTACAAAAGTTCCACGGGATCAGAGTTCTCAGCTCAGTCGATTTGAGAATTAGTTTCTGGCAGGTGGAGTTAGATAGGGGGTGTAGAAAATACACTGCTTTCTTGTGCTACGGGAAATCGTATCAATTCCGGAAACTACCATTTGGGTTAAATGTATCATCCGCGGCATTTATCAGAGCGCTAAATACTGTCATTCCTAATGAAATTAAAGAAAAAGTAACACAGTACGTGGATGATGTCCTGATAGCCGAAAGAAACTGGGAAGACCACAATAGAACGTTAGGCATATTGCTCGGTGCACTGGAGAGACATGAAGTGACCGTGAATTTGGGAAAGTCAGAATTTGGACGAAAAGAAATCGAGTTTCTAGGTCACATTGTGGCACCAGAGGGAATAAGACCAAATCCAGACAAACTCGAAGCAATCAGAGATTTTCCGGTGCCAAGAACAAAACGTCAGCTACGGGGTTATTTAGGATTAATCAATTTTTACAGGAGGTTCATTAAGAATGGGGGTGCAGCGACACCCAGACTATGTCAGCTGACTGGAAAGAAAACGGTATGGAATTGGGACCCTGTCGCACAGGAAGAGTATGAGGCGTTAAAGAAGGCACTGCTATCGGCACCTCTTCTCGGGCATCCAGACCTAGGGAAAGAGTTTTGTATGGCCACGGACAGTTCCCGTTGTGGACTTGGGGTAACATTGTTCCAAGAGCAAGAGCAAGGAGGAGAAGTAATACAACAACCTATTGCATTTGCGAGCCGAGTGCTTAGCAAAGCTGAGAGAAATTACACGGTAACTGAGCTTGAAGCTTTGGCAATAGTATGGGGTTTTAGTAAGTTTAGATACTATTTGTATGGAAGGCATACTAAAATCTATACTGACCACAAGTCACTACAGTTTCTGATGTCGGCCAAACTTAACCATAGACGACTCGCTAGGTGGGCACTCTATTTACAGGAGTTTCAGTTTTCGGTCATGTATATTCCTGGGCCACAGAATATAGTGGCAGATGCGTTGTCAAGGAACGCAGTAGGTCATGGTCAATGCTTTGATGAGGAGGTAAACGAGAACAGATATGATATATTGTATATGCAGGGCGTGCCGTTCGAGAAATACATAGGGGCGGTACTCACAAATATCGCGAAAGAGCAGGATAAAGACGCGTCATGGAGAATGGTGAAGGACAGCGTTAGAGCGAACTTAGATGCCAATATAGCACGTTTTTATACAATTCAGAACGGGGTCCTTTTCTACCGTAGAAATCCGAACACACAGGACTGGGTGTTGTGTATACCAAATGAAATAGTCAACAAGTTGATCTGGTACACGCACCTAAGTTACGGGCATTACGGGGCAAGGAAATGCTGTAAGAAGTTAAGGGAATCAGTTTATTTCATTAGTATGGAGAGGAGGATCAAGAACGTGCTTGGTAGTTGCAAATTGTGCCAGAAGGCAAAATCGTTAACTATCTCATGCAAAGCACCGCTTTTTCCGATAGTGCCAGGCAGATTGAGGGAATTCGGAGCAACAGATTTGTTTGGCCCGCTACCTAAGTCAGTGCAGGGATATAGATACGTTTTAGTAGCAGTGGAATTGGTGTCAAAGTATGTGACTTTTACCGCATTGAAACGTGCGACGGGAAGGACAGTAGCAGCAGCAATCGTTAAAAACTTTTTGCGAGAAGTAGGAACTGTAGAAAAGTTCATAGCTGACAATGGACCGCAATATAGATCCAGACAATGGCTAACCACACTGAAGAGAAGAAGGATAAAACCGGTGTTCATATCCCGATACCATGCTGCAAGTAACCCCAGTGAAAGAGTGGTAAAAGAACTGGGAAAATTGTGTAAGATCTATTGCCATAGGCAACACAGAAGTTGGAGTATTTTTCTCAAAGATTTTCAGGACATCCTCAATGAGCTACCACATGGAGCAACTGGTTTATCACCAATTACGGTATTAAAGAATGAGCCACCACCAGATCGAGTCAGGGAGCTGGTAGATTTTCCGCGATTAGGAAAGCAGAGGCACACAGAAATTGTCAAGGTTGCGACAGAGCGTATTAAGAAGGCAGAAAGGAAAGATCCGTAAGATCGAATTGGCAGTAGGAGACAAGGTTCTAATAAAAACTCATCGATTATCAAAGAAGCACAGATTCCTAACTAGCAAATTCTTTACGGTGTATAGTGGACCATTCAGAGTGAGGCGGATTGTCCATGAAAATGCTGTACTGATTGAGACGATCAAGGGAAAACAATCTCGTGGGCTTCATCACATTTCTAACATCAAATTATGGAAAAGTTAAGGATAGATCTAAAGTAGGCAATTTATGGTAGATAGTCAGTGTATTTATTTGTGGTGTGTAACGTTGTGCAGGGTCAAATCGAACATAAGAATTTTCAGGCGGGATGTCAGGAAGTATGACGGAATAGACTGGTCGAATGAGTCATGAACAGAAGTCGACAGAGTGGTGTATGTAAGTATTTTTTTTTTGTCATATGAATAAGGATCAAGCAGAAACGACGTGACGATTAATGAGTGAATAAAGATGGTAGATAGAGAAGCGACGTGATAAATAGTAGTGGATAAAGGTGATATTTAAGGAAAGAAGCGACGTGAAGCAGTGTGATTAATAAAGAGAGACTCGACGTGATGAAACAGTGGTAAATAAAGGTGAGTAGAATTGAATAATGTGGAGATGTCTTAGATGTATGTTACAGAGAGGCCTGTGTATGCTGCAATAGAGATTGATGCCAATGGCGAAGGAAGACCAGGAAATGATGGAGTAATGGACGGACGGAGAGCCGAAATACGAATGAAGAGATGAGGACAACTGCACAATGTGAAAGGACATAAAGGGAGTATGAGACCCAGATGGTGAACGTTGTGGAATACTGACGTAAGATGTAATATAAGTGTAGGTCTAATTCTTAGCATAACATTTGCGATTTGGCAAAAATAATATTTTTTGTTGTTGTTGAAGCCTGGTACCAGTATAACTAATCAAAACGGTACCAAGAATGTGTACTGTTATTTTGCAGGTTGAATAATTTGTGTATTTTTTAGTTCTTAGATGAAATGTCGCAATTCTAAGTTGATATTTAGCATAAAGTGAATGCAGAGGTAAGCCGATGGAGAGAGGTGCCAAAGTGAAAGGACTAATTCTAAGACTGGAATGCTATCTCCGAAACAGCTTCATGTGTTATGTGGTTGAGTATAAGGGAGCAAAGGTATGGTATGTTGTCGTGAGTGTGGTGGTGTTATGAGTATAAGGGAGCAAAGGTATGGTATGTTGTCGTGAGTGTGGTGGTGTTAAGGTTAGACGACTTCTAGACCTATTCTGTTAGTGTATTAATGGATTGAATGAGAAGTAAAATGTGATGTCTGGTGAGTGAGAGTCGTAGAGTAGTGTGATCAATGCGCACACTCCTGTAAAGGGGATGCTACCGATCTGTAACTAAAACATTATTATGTATTGTTTGATTTGGATGAACCTCGATGGCAGGTCAGGATCTGACATCATGTGGATGGTTCATACGTGTCCTAGAAATGTTGTTATATATAATAAAATGTAAAATATGTAAAGAGATACTAATTTCAGTCTGTCACAAGCACAAAGGTGCATTGTATGTTGTAGATTTAGAGTCATCAGTTTCTAAAATGTTTGTTGTGTTAGGATGTTAAAGTAGTTTACTATTTAATAACATGTGGTAGGTAATTGTGAGCTGTGTAGATTATTTCTTATTTTTTTGTTAGATCACTTTCAAGGGGTATTAATTTTCAGTCTGTCACAAGCACAAAGGTTCACTGTATATTGTAGTTTAGAATAAACTGTTTCTAATATTTTCGCTGTGATAGAATGTTAGAGTAGCCTACTATTTGATATTGTAATTATGAGCAGTATAGATTGCTTATTATTCCTTTTGTTTTATTTTACACTTTCATGTTTTGTATGAGGGACGACAGGTACAATGAATAGCACAAGTGTGGGCGGTATATAGAAAAGAGATAAATGTTGATGTTGTATGTGTAGAAAACTAGGGTGTATAATTTTATGTTTTTTAGAACAAAGATTCTTTTATTACCAATGTATCTAATAGATCATACATGTAATCAATGAGTATTTAAATAATGTAAGAATATCCTTTTGTCTGTAATGTTGCGAGATGCACGGAAGGCTCTGAATGATTGGGTGTCGTAACGCCCATACCGCTAGCGGGCCGAGCTGACGTTGCCATGGCGACGGGCGACAGAGCCGCGGCACTCCCCACTCCACTGCCGGTCGAGGTACACTCCACGCGCCCGCTACAGCAGGTCAACGGCCTGGGGCGACACGCACGTACCACTGGCCATTCATAAGTTCCGCCACCCTTACGACTGGGGAAAGTATCCCGCGGAGGCAACAGCGGGTGGTTTCTTCTGCTGAACGGCACGCGCAGTGGCGCCACGGCAGAAAGGACGACGCGACGCAGAGCCCAGCGGGCATTTGTTACCAGCAACTATTAACTATTAACTAGTACTGGACTGTGGAGCCGTGAAACAAGATGACTGCGACTTTCCATAAGGTGGAAAGTGAAGGACTGGTGTTTCCATGTTGTGAGTGGTGGAAAAGATTTTGTCTTTAGCAGACAGGACGATTGTTTTGTTTTGTCTTGACCACTGAACGGTGGGATCCATAAACTTTTGGCATAGACTTGTTGAGTGTGCTTTGTGAATTGCATGTGGGACGCTTGGTATTCTTAAAGAGGACAGTTGTCGTTTGGTGACTAATCATTGTATGAACGCAAGAAACTTGAGTGGGACATTGAGATTTGCGTCTGTAGTAGGAGACATTTCTTGAATTGGTGCGGGAATAAGTGCTGTTTGTTGGAACTTACGACTTTTAATTACATCATGAACTGAAAGGACAGAACCGTGGGTAATAGTAGTTGTAGGGCCATTTCTGGACGACCAGATTCGTGTGGATGGTACTCTGAGAGTGACTATGACATTTGTGTTTAATGTGAGATACAGTTTACTGTTCAGTGCGTGTTAAAAATGCCGATTTGAGTGACTCAAAGACTTTCGTCCGGGTAACCATGGGAGAGCTTTGACACCGAGACAGTGTTTCTAGGGAAACTTTCAGCAACTTTTTGACCCCAAGAAAACCACAGAATGAAATGTTTCTGTGTGACTCGCAAGATAGGGAATAATATATTTGTAATTGTGTAAATGTTTTTTTTATATGTTTCATTCCTGAAGGGACAGCAAGTGTAATTGTATTTCATTAACATTTGTGTTTAGAATAGTTAGTGTTTTTTTTTTGTTTGTTTGTTCTGGGTTATCAAGTTCACGTGGCATGTTTATTAGAATATTTGGTACAATGATGCTTTAATTATTAGCCAGTGGCGTAATACTAACGTAGCGGCCCTTGTTGCATTGGTCAGTAAGATTGTCACAGGGGACAAGAGTTTGCATTGCACAGCAAATATCGGAATTAACTGATGCTTTTTAATGTCGTGGACAGTAATGATCTTGTTGGTGTGTTGACTGAAGCCACTTATTTTCGTTATCACAGTGGTGATATTTCACATTAAAGTGTAACGAAGGCTAGTCGAAATGCAAGTTCTTGTCGTCTAAGTGTGTGACAACAGAGAAATGAGCAGTAGAGTAAGATACGAGAGCTACTGGTGGATTCAAGCAGTTATTGCTAAACTATTTACTGCGTGTATTGATCAAAGTTGATCGACTGACTGGCTCAGCAGCAGGTATTTGTACTGGCGGATAAGGATAAGGTTAAACTCACTGTCGAGTAGTTGTGGCAATTGCTTAGGTGATGATAGTTAATGAGGTATGACATGATGTCTTAGTCGAACTATATTACGTAACCAGTATGTAACTTGTGGTATATTTCATTGTTTTTCCTCTCAGTTTTATTTCTCTGTAGGTTTGAAGTATATTTTAGAGTAATGGTATGGAGCCTGACATTCTACATGTAACTAGTGTACGCAATGTTTTTCTTTTGTTGATTTTATTTTGTATTTAGACTTTGCTGTGTAAAGGTTTTTACAGCTCAATTTATGAATGTCAGATTACTTGCTCTGTGTTTGGACGGTGAGCTATTTAAAATTTCATGAGTACAATTAGTATTTTTTTTTATTTGTCATAGAATTAGTGAAGTTTGGATTACTCATAAAAATAACGAATATCCCAGTAACTAAGAAAATTTTTATCTCACCATTATTTTTTTATTTCTATGATGTGATGTTTTATTTGTCATGTGGATTGTTGTAAATTTGTATGTGTACGTTACTCCGGATTGTGGAGAGTACAATAATGCAACAACTGTGTCAATAATTTGGTAAAGTAACAACATTTGGTCGTCAATTTGAGGTCACCAGGGGCTAAGGTCTCCTCCTGGTTATTTTGAAGACTTGCTATTTTTGTTCTAATACAGTTTTCTTAAAAAAATGTTCGGAACCACCCTCGCATTGCAAGGATAGTACCGTGCCATTTTTTTCTGCATGGGTAGCCGGTGGTGAAAGGGTACAGTACCGCCCGACATTGAAAATAGGTACAAAATACTTCATTATTCTTGTCAGAACAACACATTTTTTGTGTAAAAATAACTCAATTTCAATTAATGCAGCGAAGCCGGATACCAGTGTGGGAAAGAATGACAATTTATTTATTTAAATGTGCACTCCCACAAAGTAAATCCCTACATCCAGTTTGGTGAGATCTGTGAAATGAATGAATGTATGGTCGTCTGCTAACTGCAGATAGTGAATGTGAATATATGATCATCTTTGAGTCGATCCTTTGGCCACCTTTGGTGGGACCAAAGACATGAAATTTACCAGAGCTTTGAGGCCTGAAATGTGGCTGACCAATAGGGTACCAAGGTGTTTCCCCCACCTCGACAGAGATGGGAGAGGACCCAGAGAACGGCCATATTTCAGCACTCTGCCGCTGGATCTTCTGCTGTTAAGACCTGTTTTTGTTGTGCTCCGTAATGACGAAAGAGTGGAGGCATGGTATGCATGTGGAATATTTAAGAGTAGTTTGAAATAATAATTTCTCTATCTGAGGAACTTTTGTGGGGGGAATTAAATGTCAGGCAGGTAATATTAAGGGGATTGTAGTAATCTTAGGAAGTGACCAACGGTCACAATGAAACCACGTGTAGCTATAAGTTGAAATACTTCCGTGTGCTTAAGTTAAGCTGAATTACTAGCGCGTGTACAATAAGTTGAAATATTTAAGAAATAGCGTGTGTATCAAAGTTGAAATACTTAAGAAATAGCGTGTGTATCATAAGTTGAAATATTTAAGAAATGGCGTGTGCAGGACTTGAAATTAGAGACGAGTACTTCCATGTGGTGAGTACTGTATGAGCCTCAATCTGTGTATGAGACAAAGGATAAAGAGAAGTACTCGTCCATGGTATCAGTTGAGGACTCGCGTGTGTGCTTAATATTAAACAGCATGATATGATTCCGTGTGACGCTAGATTTAAACTCTGAGAGAGAATCAAGGTGAGTCGGCCGTCTATCCAGCAACGCCACTTGGCATGCATTGCACAGGAAGACGTGCATTTATCTCCGGAGTTCACAGTAGGAAAGTAGAATTACAAAGTGGGGCAGTGTCGTGTGAAACTGGGATAAATATTGATTGAAGTGGGAAAGCTGAAAGTGATAATGTTGTAACCATTCTTTGTGTAGTATTTCATATTGTTGTGTGGTGTATGTCATGTAATTTGGGTATGTGTGGTTTGCATGGGAGAGTAGCAAGGTAGTTTCAAAAGATTGGCGGGTTATGCATGTTCTTTCGGTACCGCTCGGTCTGGAGGAAAGTTTCGTGATGATGATTGTGAGAGTCGAAGTGTGAGGTATAATAAAAGATCCACCATCCTATCCAGAAAGTGCACTGTAGCGTTAAATAAATTACGAGACCATAATATAGAGATTCACTAGTGTAAAGCCATGCCCACTGGGCGGAATTTCTCATGTGATATTGTTGTAGGTTATAGAATTTGTGTGTTTAGGAATAAATAAGATAGTGAAAAGAAAAAGATTGGTAGACTTTTCCTTCAAATTGTATGTTGCCATAATGTCCCGAATTTATAATGTGTGCGCCATTCATATTCAGTGGGTTGGCCACGTGTTAATAAAAGCCGTTAAATAAAAGACAAAAAGAAAATGTGGTATTGCCAATGCGTAGTGTACAGTCAGAGTTCTGTAAATCACTGATAGTCAGATATGCGTTTCCGTTGCGTAGTAATCATATAGGAGGATAACTTGTAACTAAGTGTGAGTACTAGAGTTCATGTTACTCGTCAAATAAGAAAGAATCCACTCGCTTGGCAGACCACTCATCTTGCAGGCCTGACTGCTTGATGCCACAGTATGAGCAAGGCATGTGGGTGCCTCTCAAGGGTTTCAAATTCAGGATTCTGTGCATCTCGTTTCCAACTCCATCCCATTCCAGGTATTTGACGACCTCTGCTACAGTCCGAATTGAAACCAGCAGCTATTCCCAAATTTTGCCGTGCTCGGTCGATTACTCTTGCTTTGCAATTAGCTCTCAATACGAAGAGAACAGGTTGCATGGCCTGGCCGTTATTGAACTTGTTCCTTTCAGCCAGTGGGCCAGGTCCCTGGTTGTTATTCGTAAGCCTATAGGGGCTCTTCACTTCTGCAGCGGTTTTAAACTCACCAATAATACCCAATTCATCATTGATTACTTACCGTATTCCCCACCCAAGAAATATTCGCGATACTGGGTTGTGGTGAGTGTTTTTGAAACATGATTTGACAGAGGCATAGTGGAGTTTCTTCTGAATTACACCTCACTACAGATTATGTTCATCAATGCTCCCTGCAGTGTAGGGGCATCGCGATCGCTCTCGCCATTTTCAAAAACTTTTGGAATAGTTAACACAATGTGTTCCCTGTTCTGCAAACTACTTGATGACATTATCGTCTCATGTTGCTCATAACTGGAACATCTAGCTAACTTTCTATGTTCGTCGCTAAACTGCACGGGGCAGGCCTTAATTGAAATCAGCAAAAATCGAAGTTTTGGCAGAGATAAGTAGACTATTTGTGCCACCTTCTTTCGAAGGATTGCGTGGAACCAACGATGCACCATGTAGTGGCCGTTGACTACCTGCCTCAACTGTGGAACCTATATGAACTACAATCGTTTCTGGGTAATGTCAGTCATTATTTGAAGTGTCTCTCCAACGCAGTGGATATCATTCATCCACTAAACAACTTGCGTAAAATGTTTGCCCCCTGCCTCTGGCCGGCAGATTGTGATAGAGTTTCTGATCACATACAGGCGTCACCGTGCCTCGATGCCTTTACACCAGATAACCAGCTAATCCTCGCCACAGAAGCATACCAGTAAGGGGCTGAAGCAGGTTTGGCTCATACTAATGATGACGGCTCTGAACAGCCTATCGTGTATGCCTCCAAGACAACGACAGCCGCTTAACAGAGTTAATCTCAGACAGAAAAGGAAGCTTTGTCCACCATCTGCGAGGTTCACGCGATCCATGCTTTCCCCTGAGGCTGCTTGCAGCGCTTTTCGGCTCCTACTCGCAGCTTATTGATAGAACCATGCAATAACTCTAGCATTGGGCTTTTCTTTGGTGCTTATCAGTATGAGATTCATTACAGATCGACGTTATAGCAAGATGGGGACACGTTGTCGCACTTGCACTTAGGCCACTACTCGGCTTTTGACAAAGCCAAAGCCGTATGTTTTCAGATCAATTATTACTTGCAACAAGCGATCGATAGACCTCTGATAACGGCCCTTCACATAGTGCAGGCCACCTAGCAAGATCCTGTGTTCTGACAGGTGGTTCACTTTGAGTGCAATCGTTAACCTGATCAGCAGCCTGCTAAGGGGTCTGATCATCTCCAAAATTATGTCCTCCTCCATCATCGGCTGGCGACAGTCGACTTGCGCACTCCTTCCTAGCACTAAGTTGGGCATCCACTGCTTCGCTGTCCCTCCAGCACAGTGGGCTTTCCTCAGTCTCCTACACTATGGCTACTGGGTGTGACCACCATGAACATCTTTGTCCGAAGTTGCGGACCGTGACTGATTGGCTGTGAGTGCCAAGAGCGCACCAAGCAGCAGCCAGCTCTGTTACGAAGTTTCACTCCATGACTGAGTTAGCAGTGGGACCGCATCCTCATCGACTTTCTGGGCCCTTCCTGTGATTCTATGTGGTTGATGATGTTCGATACATGGTGCAATTATCCGTGTGCGCAGTGCATGGCCTCCATCACAATGGAAGCATCTGTGTAGGCTCTTACCCAGGTATCTGTGATCAAACAGTTGCCCTGGATGATGGTCTCTAATAATGGCTCACAGTTTACTGTACTGATATTCCCACCTCACATCTGCACCATTTCCCCACAGTCTAATGAGGAGGCGGAGCGCTCCCTTTGTTTCACATTGCCTCTGTTTCTCACTATCTGCAGAACCACTCTGCCGAACAGCAGAAACCCAGTGCAGATACAGCATGGCCGACAGTCCCAGATTCTGTAGCATTTGCTCTGCCCTGTACCACAGTCTGAGGTGCGCTCTTGCGCTTTACGATTCACCCTTGGCAACCCTGCATTGGTGCATATCTTTGGCCAGCGGCCTGAATACGTGCCAGCGACGCTGCAGGGCATCTGCAGTTGGTGAATTTTCATTGTGAGCACTGGTAGCGTATCGCTCTCTCGCCATCAGTATCGGCTGTGCCCTCGGTAGGGCACCGACCTGCCATGACTACAGCCACAGCAGAAGCTGGCCGACAGTCTGCCTGCAACAGCAGCCCAATTCAGGGACCACTTGCCACGGGGTTACTTCCATTTGATGTGCTGTCGGTGGTGGTCCTTCCGCAGCAGCACCCAGTGAGCCTCCCCAGTCGTCGCTGCCGCCGCTCCTCGCTACGTGTGGAGCGGCTTCCAGGTCGCCACGCTGTGTGGCGTCGTCCCAGGGCCCCGCTCGTCGTCGTCCAGGCCACTTCCGGCCATATGTCCCACTGGGCTGGAAACAGCTGACAGTCCAGCCCCATGATGCCGACATCTCTTCGGACGACGGCTAGCTCATGAAAGCGAACATCATGACCCAACGGCAACTGCTGCGCCGCCACCACTGCCGCTGCTGCCAGGTCACCTGGCGGAACCCATGGCCCTACCAGGCAACGCCACTCAAACACTCAAGTCTCCGGCAGCCTTCCCGCCAGGCTGGCACTCCGCCTTCCTCCTCTAAAGCCTGAGGCACCGGCTTGCTTGAGTGGGTGAGGCATGGCTCGGCCATGTACGCCATCATCACGACTGCACAATTTGTATTCGGCCATCGCCGAGAGGTCGCAGCGAGAGCATTTGCTTCACTCAGTGTCAACGCCACCGCCGGTCGAATGATATCGGTTTATTTGTTTGTTTTGTTTTAGGTCGCAAAAACAACTAGGGTCATGCGCGTCCATGTCAGACGCGCAGAACACGGAGACAAAAAAGGAGTTAAAAAACTTCTATCATCAGCCGTGCTCAATGAAGGTTCCGTTTATCCACCTGGCCTGTTTTCCGTGATTTTGTTCGACGCACTCGGCCTTAACTGTTTTTCGTGTTCTGTGAAATTCTGGCACTTTTTCTACACCGTTGTGCTTATTGTAATTAGTTCTTATAGTAACAAACCGTCGATACTACAGGCATAACAAACAGATGAATGGAGAAGAAGACTGAGGATCACTGATTTCGGAATGGTTAAGGCACCAGGATATCAGAGAAGCAGTTTTGAGATTGCGGTTTCTAATGGAAGCAAGGCAGAAGAGAAATCAAGACTCGTTCATTGGACTTGTCAACCTGTAGAACGTGTCTGACAACGTCAAGTGGACGAAGATGTTTGAAATTCTAAGAAAAGTAGGGGTAAGCTATAAAGAAGGCGGGTAATATACAATATGCACAAGGACCAAGAGGGAAAAAATAAGACTGGAAGACCAAGAACGAAGTGCTCGGATTAAAAAGGGTGTAAGGCAGTGGTGTAGTCTTTCACCCCTAATGTTTAATCCATACATCGAAGAAGCAATGATGGAAGGTTAAAGAGTGGGATTAAAATTCAGCCTGGAAGGATATCAATGATAAGATTCGTTGATGACATCTTATTCCTCGCTGAAAGTGAAGAGAATTATAGAATATGTTGAATGTAATGAACAGGCTAATTACTACAGAATGTGTATTGATAGTAAACAGTAAAAAGATAAAAGTAATGAGAAGCAGCCGAAATAAGAATGGCGAGAATCTTAAGACCAAAATTGGTGATCAAAGAGGACGTAAAAAGCAGACTATCACAGGCGGAGAGGGCATTCGTGGCCAAGAGATGTCTACTAGTATCAAACATAGGCCTTAATTTGAGGAAGAAATTTCTGAGAATGTACGTTTTCAGCACAGCATAGCATGATATTGAGACATGAACTGTGGGAAAGCCGGAACAGAAGAGGATCAAAGCCTTTGAAATGTGATGCTACAGAAGATTGTTGAAAATTAGGTGGACTGATGAGGTAAGGAATGAGGAGGTTCCCTGTAGAATCGGCGAGGAAAGGAATATGACGGAAACACTGACAAGAAGAAGTGATAGGATGACAGGGTATCTGTTACGACATCTTGGTACTAGCGGGAGCTGCAGCGGGCAATAACTGTAGAGGAAGACAGATTGGAAAACAACCAGCAAATAACTAAGGGCGTAGGTTTCAATTTATACTCTGAGATGAAAATGTTGGCACAGAAGAGGAATTCGTAGCGGGCCGCATCAAACCAGTCACAAGACTGATGACTTAAAAAAAAAAAATAGCGGATATAGTCTTTCGTCCATACTGTTCAATTTATTCATCGAAGAGGAACGTTGACCGTAATAAAATAATCATTCAACAATAGGATTAAAATTCAGGGTGAAAGGATAAAATAATATCAATGGGAAGATTCGAGTATGACATTGCTATTCTGTGTGAAAGTGAAGAAGTCTAACTAGGCGTGTTGAACGGAATGAACAGTCTGATAAATACAGAATATGGATCGACAGTAAACCGATGAAAGGCGAAAGTAACGAAGAGTGTCAGAAATGGGATTAGCTATAGTGATCAACAGATGAAGTGAGGAAATAGCAAAATAACTGAAGACGGAGGAGGTAACGGGGACATACAAAACAGGTTAGCATAGGCGAAGAGGGTATTTCTGGCCAGGAGAAGTCTGCTGGTACCAAACTGTGGCTTTAAGGAGCCATTTGAGAGAATGTGTGTTTCGAGCACACAAATGTACAGCAGCAAATCAAAGACTTTGGGACAACAGGAAAGGACGTGAATCGGAGCATTTGAAATGTATTGCTTCAGAAGGGTCCTGAAAATTAAGTGGACTGGTGACATAAGGAATGAGAAGGTTCTGGAAAAAATCGGCTAAGAATGGAAAATGCGGAAAGCAGTGACAAAAGGAAGGGAGAGGACCTTGGGAGACGTGTTAAGACTTCCGTGAATAGCTTACACGGCACTACAAAGAGCTGTAGAGGGTAAATACTGCAGGGGAGGACAGAGGTTTGAACACATCCAACAAATAAGTCGTAGAGTGCAAGAGCTACTCTCAGATGAAGATGTAGGTAGGTACAAGAGAGGAATTCGTGGCGAGCCATCAAACTAGTCAGACTAATTCGTCAAAGCCAAATATGTGTCTATCACTTCTTTTTAATATTTTTCCTAGCCTCTGCCCTTTCACCTATGCATTTACAAATGCTCCAACCTCCCTATAAACTGAATTTTAATGAAACGTTAGAGTTTTTTGAAAGGTCAGTGTAACAGAAAATGAAAGATCAAGAAAAACATGAGCAATGTAACATTATAGAAGTTCATATACTGTCAACCAGAGATTTTTGATGGCAAAAATTAGAAGATACTTCTAATTTACATTCTTTTACGATGTCAGCATGACAAATATCGATGGAAAGACCTAAAATGGTCGACTGTAAGTGCTCACCAGAAAACCATCGTAAAACACAGACGTCCAACGAAACACTTATCATTTTAGATACAGGTGACGTAAGAAGAACCGTCATATAGTTCGAAGTTACTGCAATAGGCACTAAGTTGTAACCGTGAAAGTAAATTACGTTAAAGCATCCAATTTTTCTGAAATAAATGAGTCAATTTACTGAATGTTGAAATGTTATTTCAAGCTTCCAGTGGCGTCAAAGTGCGTACGGACACAAAAAAGAAGGGCTGAATTCGGATTGAAAAGGCTCCGAATTAAAATATTTGGTCCGTCCAGTGTGTTTAATGTTTCACTGGAATGACCGGCATAAAAGCTGGAGCTGTTATTCTTGACTAATTATTGGAAAGCCATATATTTTTTCGATTTCAATTCCAATATATATTTCTCTTAAATATTACCCGCTATTAATCTATGTCTTTTTTCATCGAATAAAATATGATCTCGCCTTGGAGCGTAATAACAGTCTATGTGCTTCAATGTGAAATGGAAAAAAATTGCCTCAATAATTGGATATCCTCCACTAAATTACGTTTTACTCCTATTCTCGAAGTTTTCGACTTTTACCTTTTCATTTCACGAAGGCCCAACAACGTGACTGATACTGCAAGCTTTCGTGCCAGCAGGGAGCTATTTTTCTGCGTTACAAGATATGCTGCCTGACACATGAGCTTGCAGTGACAATTAATTGGTAAAGGCTAGAGGTGTGTATACAACATACAATCATGGGAATTCTTTGCTCCCTGTCCCATATTGAAAGTGGAGCAAACCTGTAACATTAGAAACCAAATTTTTTTTTTTTTTGGTCATCAGTCTACAGACTGGTTTGATGCGGCCCGCCACGAATTCCTTTCCTGTGCTAACCTCTTCATCTCAGAGTAGCACTTGCAACCTACGTCCTCAATTATTTGCTTGACGTATTCCAATCTCTGTCTTCCTCTACAGTTTTTGCCCTCTACAGCTCCCTCTAGTACCATGGAAGTCATTCCCTCATGTCTTAGCAGATGTCCTATCATCCTGTCCCTTCTCCTTATCAGTGTTTTCCACATATTCCTTTCCTCTCCGATTCTGCGTAGAACCTCCTCATTCCTTACCTTACCAGTCCACCTAATTTTCAACATTCGTCTATAGCACCACATCTCAAATGCTTCGATTCTCTTCTGTTCCGGTTTTCCCACAGTCCATGTTTCACTACCATACAATGCTGTACTCCAGACGTACATCCTCAGAAATTTCTTCCTCAAATTAAGGCCGGTATTTGATATTAGTAGACTTGTCTTGGCCAGAAATGCCTTTTTTGCCATAGCGAGTCTGCTTTTGATGTCCTCCTTATTCCGTTCGTCATTGGTTATTTTACCGCCTAGGTAGCAGAATTCCTTAACTTCATTGACTTCGTGACCATCAATCCTGATGTTAAGTTTCTCGCTGTTCTCATTTCTACTACTTCTCATTACCTTCGTCTTTCTCCGATTTACTCTCAAACCATACTGTGTACTCATTAGACTGTTCATTCCGTTCAGCAGATCATTTAATTCTTCTTCACTTTCACTCAGGATAGCAATGTCATCAGCGAATCGTATCATTGATATCCTTTCACCTTGTATTTTAATTCCACTCCTGAACCTTTCTTTTATTTCCATCATTGCTTCCTCGATGTACAGATTGAAGAGTCGGGGCGAAAGGCTACAGCCTTGTCTTACACCCTTCTTAATACGAGCACTTCGTTCTTGATCGTCTACTCTTATTGTTTGTTGTACATATTGTATATTACCCGTCTCTCCCTATAGCCTACCCCTAATTTTTTCAGAATCTCGAACAGCTTGCACCATTTTATATTTATGAACGCTTTTTCCAGGTCGACAAATCTTATGAAAGTGTCTTGATTTTTCTTTAGCCTTGCTTCCATTATTAGCCGTAACGTCAGAATTGCCTCTCTCGTCCCTTTACTTTTCCTAAAGTCAAACTGATCGTCACCTAGCGCATTCTCAATTTTCTTTTCCATTCTTCTGTATATTATTCTTGTAAGCAGCTTCGATGCATGAGCTGTTAAGCTGATTGTGCGACAATTCTGAGCCGGCCGCGGTGGTCTAGCGGTTCTAGGCGCTCAGTCCGGAGCCGCGCGACTGCTACGATCGCAGGTTCGAATCCTGCCTCGGGCATGAATGTGTGTGATGTCCTTAGGTTAGTTAGGTTTAAGTAGTTCTAAGTTCTAGGGGATTTATGACCTCAGCAGTTGAGTCCCATAGTGCTCAGAGCCATTTGAACCATTTTTTGCGACAATTCTCGCACTTGTCAGCTCTTGCCGTCTTAGAAATTGTGTGGATGATGCTTTTCCGAAAGTCAGATGGTATGTCGCCAGACTCATATATTCTACACACCAACGTGAATAGTCGTTTTGTTTCCACTTCCCCAATGATTTTAGAAATTCTGATGGAATGTTATCTATCCCTTCTGCCTTATTTGACCGTAAGTCCTCCAAAGCTCTTTTAAATTCCGATTCTAATACTGGATCCCCTATCTGTTCTAAATCGACTCCTGTTTCTTCTTCTATCAGATCAGACAAATCTTCATCCTCATAGAGGCTTTCAATGTACTCTTTCCACCTATCTGCTCTCTCCTCTGCATTTAACAGTGGGATTCCCGTTGCACTCTTAATGATACCACCGTTGCTTTTAATGTCACCAAAGGTTGTTTTGACTTTCCTGTATGCTGAGTCTGTCCTTCCAACAATCATATATTTTTCGATGTCTTCACATTTTTCCTGCAGCCATTTCGTCTTAGCTTCCCTGCACTTCCTATCTATTTCATTCCTCAGCGACTTGTATTTCTATATTCCTGATTTTCCCGGAACATGTTTGTACTTCCTCCTTTCATCAATCAACTGAAGTATTTCTTCTGTTACCCATGGTTTCTTCGCAGCTACCTTCTTTGTACCTATGTTTTCCTTCCCAACCTCTGTGATGGCCCTTTTTAGAGATGTCCATTCCTCTTCATCTGTACTGCCTACTGCGCTATTCCTTATTGCTGTATCTATAGCGTTAGAGAACTTCAAACGTATCTCGTCATTCCTTAGTACTTCCGTAACCCACTTCTTTGCGTATTGATTCTTCCTGACTAATGTATTGAACTTCAGCCTTCTCTTCATCACCACTATATTGAGATCTGAGTCTATATCTGCTCCTGGGTACGCCTTACAATCCAGTATCTGATTTCGGAATCTCTGTCTGACCATGATGTAATCTAATTGAAATCGTCCCGTATCTCCCGGCCTTTTCCAAGTATACCTCTTCCTCTTGTGATTCTTGAACAGGGTATTCGCTATTACTAGCTGAAACTTGTTACAGAACTCAATTAGTCTTTCTCCTCTTTCATTCCTTGTCCCAAGCCCATATTCTCCTGTAACCTTTTCTTCTACTCCTTCCCCTACAACTGCATTCTAGTCGCCCATGACTACTAGATTTTCGTCCCCCTTTACATACTGCATTACCCTTTCAATATCCTCATACACTTTCTTTATCTGTTCATCGGCCGGCCGAAGTGGCCGTGCGGTTAAAGGCGCTGCAGTCTGGAACCGCAAGACCACTACGGTCGCAGGTTCGAATCCTGCCTCGGGCGTGGATGTTTGTGATGTCCTTAGGTTAGTTAGGTTTAACTAGTTCTAAGTTCTAGGGGACTAATGACCTCAGCAGTTGAGTCCCATAGTGATCAGAGCCATTTTTATCTGTTCATCTTCAGCTTGCGACGTCGGCATGTATACCTGAACTATCGTTGTCGGTGTTGGTCTGCTGTCGTTTCTGATTAGAACAACCCGGTCACTGACCTGTTCACAGTAACACACCCTCTGCCTACCTTCTTATTCATAACGAATCCTACACCTGTTATACCATTTTCTGCTGCTGTTGATATTACCCGATACTCATCTGACCAGAAATCCTTGTCTTCCTTCCACTTCACTTCACTGACCCCTACTATATTTGGATTGAGCCTTTGCATTTCCCTTTTCAGATTTTATAGTTTCCCTACCACGTTCAAGCTTCTGACATTCCACGCCCCGACTCGTAGAACGTTATCCTTTCGTTGATTATTCAATCTTTTTCTCATGGTAACCTCCCCCTTGGTAGTCCCCTCCCGGAGATCCGAATGGGGGACTATTCCGGAATCTTTTGCCAATGGAGAGATCATCATGACACTTCTTCAATTACAGAAACCAAATACATTACATGATTTTTACAACAAAAGAAGAAACATTGCCAGAGACAGTGCCAGACAAAGGAAGCGGAAGGAGTAGATCTTCGAATAATGGAGCAAGCTGTTAGCATTTAGTATGGTTCACAAATATTTAAAAGATTCAGTAAGGGATGATAAAAGAAGAATCTCAAGTCTTTTGAACTAAGTTAAATGAACACCATGCACAGTATTAGAAGTGCTGGGAAGTATATATATGTGAGGAAAGAAATACTTGCAAAACTCTAACAAAGAAACATTTGTAGTAGGGCATCTACTACGGCAGCTGCAGTTAATCAACTTACAACTTGGCTCTGGAAGAAGCAGTGAAGTATCGCATTTGTGAAAAATATACTAGAGTTGGAGCTTTGACAGTGTCAACTATTTATTTACAGCTCGTACAAAATAGATACGTGTTTCAAAGTTTTACTGACCTTCAAAGTAGTCACCAGCGTTGTGTATAACTCGTTACCAGCGATGTGGAAGTCGTCAGCAGTGTGAGATGTGTTGACAGTTCGAGCGGTGAGGTCTGTTGCCTGACGAATTTGTAGCAGTTCTGAAGCGAATGCCGTGAAGTGTTTCCTTCAGTTTAGAAATCGTTGAGGTTCGCCGATGACATTGTAATGCTGTCAGAGACAGCAGAGGACTTGGAAGAGCAGTTGAACGGAATGGACAGTGTCTTGAAAGGAGGATATAAGATGAACATCAACAAAAGCAAAATGAGGATAATGGAATGTAGTCGAATTAAGTCGGCTGATGCTCAGGGTATTAGATTAGGAAATGAGACACTTAAAGTAGTAAAGGAGTTTTGCTATTTGGGGAGCAAAATAACTGATGATGGTCGAAGTAGAGAGGATATAAAATGTAGACTGGCAATGGGAATGAAAGCGTTTCTGAAGAAGAGAAATTTGTTAACTTCGAGTATAGATTTAAGTGTCAGGAAGTCGTTTCTGAAAGTATTTGTATGGAGTATAGCCATATATGGAAGTGAAACATGGACGATAAATAGTTTGGACAAGAAGAGAATAGAAGCTATCGAAATGTGGTGCTACAGAAGAATGCTGAAGATTAGATGGGTAGATCACATAACTAATGAGGAGG
Organism: Schistocerca nitens; assembly: GCF_023898315.1. Taxonomy (NCBI): domain Eukaryota; kingdom Metazoa; phylum Arthropoda; class Insecta; order Orthoptera; family Acrididae; genus Schistocerca; species Schistocerca nitens. The sequence goes on along the minus strand of NC_064614.1, from coordinate 669,760,948 downwards.
TATTGAATATAATTGGGGAGAAGAGGAGTTTGTGGCACAACTTGACAAGAAGAAGAGACCGGTTGGTAGGACATGTTCTGAAGCATCAAGGGATCACAAATTTAGCATTGGAGGGCAGCGTGGAGGGTAAAAATCGTAGAGGGAGACCAAGAGATGAATACACTAAGCAGATTCAGAAGGATGTAGATTGCAGTAAGTACTGGGAGATGAAGAAACTTGCACAGGATAGAGTAGCATCGAGAGCTGCATCAAACCAGTCTCAGGACTGAAGACAACAACAACAACAACAATAAAGTTCCAAGCATCGTAGAACGCGTTTAACGAATAATTGAATTAGTTTTGTGTCTAATATGAAGAGGTGAAGAAGTGGGGACAGACAGAGAACACCTCATACCGGTCGTAAGACATGAAAACAAGAACAAACGAAGTACCAATGATTAAAACTGAAGTACACCATCTGTTAAGCCCTCATTATCAACGATAAGTCGCTTCAGTTCGATTAGGGAAGGAATCAGTTCTCATAAACGTTTACACTTTTATCGATGTACACCTTTGCTTGTAAGAATAAAAATTATGTCCACTAAGATAATTAATTCGTAGTTGGTAATGCTGAAAATTTTGATTATATTTTTATAGACTACAATTAGAATAACACCAAAATTTGGGTAACACAATTCGTGGGCATAAATAGACCACACACAATAAAGTATTAGGCGAACGAGTTGTTTAACGTAAGCACGATTTGCCGAAGTTAACAAACTTGTTTGGCGAATACTATACTGTGTAAACTGTCCCTGTTACAGGAGGCGCCACGGAAGCTCTTACAATGTCCATTAGATTCTTCAACAGTTGTATCTTTCCCTGGGTAATGTCTTTCCACTGACCACATTATTTACACCAGGAAAAACGATTTACTGGCATTGTGGCTCAAAAATGATAGGGTTAATGCAATCGTCAGCTGTTGCCTCGCCGTCTGAGCTGTTCAGCCCATCAGCGAATCCACTATAGGTGGATTTTATTTAAGAACATCTGACTTAAACGTATATTTAAAAGCAACAAATAATTTACTACTATTTAAACAAAAACCTGCTCAAGCTAACCATATCATTCGCTCTATTCTTCTGTATGTGACTGCACTTGAAACATTGTAGCATTCCTATGGAGACAATCGGCATTTAGCAGAAAAAGAAAAGCTTCTTAAAGCAAAAAGCCCATTTTAACAAAAAGGAATCGAGATTGCGGGCGTAGACGGCATGTGATGAACAAGTGTGAAACAAACCTCCAAACTCGATTAACAAATTATAAGAAAAGGTAAATAGGATTGCATTATCCACATGCAACAAATTTGTACTCTAAAATGGAAAAAATGGATATTCCATTTGTACTCCGAGTTCTTTTAACTGAATGCACACACGTTCATCACAGCTCGCATATAGTGTGCTCCAGGACAGTATATTCAGGAACCAAGGACATCTCAGTCTGCAAAGGAACTCATGAAGTCTACTTATACGTGTATTCGGAAATACGATGAGTAAGAAGTTGCATGATGCAATACATATGTAACCCTAAAAATAGAGCTTCCAGGCTCTCTGTCGTGTTCTTCATATATACTCGCTATGACACCTACGGTTTTCCAGGATTATCTGGATACCAGCACCTCGAAACTGATTCTAATAATCGTACATTTCTACGCAATGCGAGAGAGAATGCTCATTTCAGAAAGGTCGAACAGAATCTGCCCTCGTTAATCTCTACCTGGTAAAGCTGGTGCTCAATAGGAGCCACCTAGTACGAAAAATCTCTAATTTAACAAGAAAACCCTGTCAAGGAATTTGCGAGCACACCACTCATTTCATCGTAACAAATTCCTAAGCAGCTCGAAACATGCGGCCGAGAAGCGAACACACTAATTGTGCACGAATTTACACGAAGAAACATCGGAAGAAACTCAAATTGACGTCGTGGCAAGCTCATTTGCGATACTTATGCACGGTACACACCACACTCATTGTAAGGCAAAACATTTACCTAATGAATCAAGACAATATTAAGTCAGTCTAATGGCTTCGAAAATAATTTAATTATTTATTTCATGAATAATTTTCTGGAATACAATTGAAATAATTAAACTGAGAGGACGTAAGTACTGGAAAAAATAATTCAAAGCTATTTTCTCTTGGTGCAAGCTCAACATGTCAAATGTAGGTATCACTCAGACACTCCACCAGTGGCGACAAGGTCTGTCGCAGTCAGCACTATCGACACCAGAGTGTACACGAGTGTCTCTACCAGAGCGTGTGTCAGAGCTCTTCCACTAAGTCATCTACCTGAGAGCTTTACATAAGGCATTTGATCGTTAGTCACTGATTGTGGTCATTTCGACAGCCATTTGTCTTTGAGACAACACATAAATCCGATTTTTGTAATTTTTTTATATTTATGGTACGTGGGGTTCAAAATTCTAATATCAGTCCGAAGCAGTTCAATGGAGTCCTCAAAAATTCTACAGTAAATCGATTTTGAAGTTTTCCGACGGCCTTCACTACCATAAAGTCAGGTCCAGCTTCTCGATAACAGTGCTTTGCTAGAATGCTGCCCTGCCATGTGAGGGTCCGTCTCCCAGCTGATACAAATTATTGAACAAATATGTCTTACTAGCATAAGTGTTAAGTGTGAATTAGATAAAGTTGGAAAAAAGCAGTGGCACTCGATACTTGTAATTGCTAGCGCGATTTTCAATTTGGTTATTAGCTTCCACTTTTTTAATTTTTTTCCATACAGTTTGAATGTATATCTCATTTGAATGTAAAATTCATCAAATACATGCTAATTAACACACATATCTCATTTATGTCAAAAATGGTCGTCTTTCTGTTTCTAATTACATTTCTCAGAGAAAAATTCAATTTCCAATGAAAATATAAATTCTATATTACCGATCTTCTATAAAAGATAGCCGGCCGCTGTGGCTGCGCGGTTCCAGGCGCTTCAGTCCGGAACCGCGCTGCTGCTACTGTCACAGGTTCGAATCCTGCCTCGGGCATGGATGTGTGTGATGTCCTTAGGCTAGTTAGGTTTAAGTAGTTCCAAATCTAGGGGACTGATGACCTCTGATGTTATGTCCCATAGTGCTCAGAGCCATTTCAACTATTTTTCAACCGAAGACGGACGAGGTAGCTGGGACATACAAAACAGATTAGCATAGGTGAAGAGGGTATTTCTGGCCAGGAGAAGTCTGCTGGTACCAAACAGTGGCTGCGGTTGGTTTGGGGGGGGGGGGGGGGGGCAGGAGGACCAAACAGCGAGGTCGTCGGTCCCATCGGATTAGGGAAAGATGTCGGCCGTGCCCTTTCAAAGGAATCATCCCGGCATTTGGCTGAAGCGATTTAGGGAGATCACGGAAAATCTAAATCAGGATTGCGTGACGCGGGGTTGAACCAAGGTCCTCCCGAAGGTGAGTCCAGTGTGCTAACCACTGAGCCACCTCGCCCGTTACAAGAAGAGAAGCAAATTATCTAACACTGCTCACATTTGGCTTTATAAGTTTCTTAATAATCTGAATGACTCATAATAAGCTTAACCTTAACCTTAAGCTTGACCTTGATGTCAAATTCTTTTGCTGAACCTATTTGTGAAAATCTTTAATACAGCCATTGCGAGGCGGCTGCAGAGAGTTTTAAAATTTAAAACAATTTTTGAGTTCACGCCGTCCTCTGTGGCCAAGCGGTTGTAGGCACTTCAGTCTGGAACCGCGCTGCTGCTACGATCGCAGGTTCGAATCCTGCCTCGGGCATGGATGTGTGTGATGTCCTTAGGTTAGTTAGGATTAAGTAGTTCTAAGTCTAGGGGGCTGATGACCTCAGATGTTAAGTCCCATTGTGCTTAGAGCCATTTGAACCATTTATAAACGATTCTTAATAAAGATTGTTTCAGTTATGCAGGGTGAACAATAGTAGAACCGATAAACTGCAGGGACGGATTCCTGGCTGGTAATTGAGGAAAGTAAATTCCTATGAACATGTGTCCGGAAATGGACGGTGTGCGTGCAACGACAACATATCGTCCCAGAATACAGTACAGGGCTGCATCGCGTCCACGTCACAACAGATTTTCAAAGTGAGTGCAGGTGATACGGATAGTAGCGGTTGTCATGCAGGATATACATATTCATACTTTGACTTACACCATGTTGGCTAGCCACTTCCCTGGAGCTTGTATAGGATTCGTCTCAATATCATGTAGAACCAGGTCCTCCACATCTGGTGTGAGCACAATCCGCCGCCTCCCTGCCCGTTCGTCTACCTGAAAGGACTATATACAAACTGCCAAAAATGGCTTGAAATGTTGTGTGATGTGGTTGCTGTCTATGAGTATACTTGTTTTAGTATAGCTGTGTTGTTTCTCGACCGCTCCCATCTGCTTGGCCGTACACAAAAACCATCTCGGCTTATTCTCGACCTGAATACCGGAACATTCTGCCGCATACAGTACCCTGCGTCGATCATACAGCCTATAACACATAAAGAACACGCGGCACGTGCTCAGAGGAATTGTCATTCGTCACTGCCATCTACCGTCGCAACGAGGCATTACCGGACACGTGTTCATAGGATCTTTATTTCCTCCATTTCTAGTCAGGAATTGGTCCCTGCAATTTGTCAGCTTTTTAATGTTCACATTATATAAAAAATTGCAAATTAATTTTCTTTTCAACCTTATGAACTTTATGTTTCACAGAAATGCTTATGGAACATGCATATTTTTTAAAAATTTCATCATCCCTGCGAACTGAGCCCGACAAACTATACCTAAAGTGAGCACTTTACCTCAGTCACCTAGCCTCTCTGAACAATGAACTTGCGCAAGTCTATTAAAAGCACTTGGGAAGCTTCAAATTCAATTTTATTGAGAATATTTTTGAGTTGCGTCAAACTCATTTGGGTGATTGAGTTCGAATGTCAAGTGCCATATACACATTTATTAAAGAATGACGGATGAAACTGCTGAGTTGCAATTTCGCTGTGTGTTAGTGAAGCCAGTGACTGTGAATATGAAATCATAACTGTGGTAGCATAACAATGTGCAACATAACCCAAAGCCTAGGTTAGGCAGCAAGGTTATACTTTGATTCTGAATTAGCTGTGTTGTAATGAAGGCTTCAGCTAATAACATTTATATTTTTCACTATGGAAAATAATAAATGTGTTCAAAAATACGGATACTGTGTATAATTAAAGTAAATTAGCTTAGAGCTAGTCATTATATGACCATGTATTGACCGTATTTCAGTGACTTATAAGATTATAAAGTATGTGTGCCTGAACAACTATATCATGGTCATAATTACGCAATTTCCAAAACTAAAATATCCATAAGAGAAACAGAGCTCCAGAGAAATGGAAAGAAAGACAGTACAATCATCAGTTTTCTGACTAGGCGGGTAATCTAGACCAGGTTACATGCTCCCAAACAGCCAGTCGTTTCACTAATAATTAATTTGTAGGTACATGCATTGGTTCCAGACTGTTACCTTCCAAATCAAATCTATAAATGCACTATGTATCAGTCTGTTACCACATTCACATTTATTACACTCGAATCTTGTTTCTTAACACATTTCAATTACATACAGAAAAGCTCAATGCGGTACTCTAATGAGTATTGACAGGCCTTTTAACTGTTTACAAGGCACTGACCAGCAGGCGAGAGATGTCATTTGTGTCAAAAGACAACTTAAGGACGACTGTCACCAGATGACATTAGTTACAAACTCAGATATCTTCCTTATGACTTCCTTCAGCCACAGAAATCGATGCGCAGCCTCACAACGGGAAGATATAACTAATTTGTCTTAGCGAAACACGGCTAACATTACAGCTCTGAGCAACAAGAAATTCAGAGTACGTACGAGACACGAAAAGTTGTTTATGATTTATGGAAAATGTTCTCCTTGCTCGTGATTGCAAAATATCATGTAACTTTTTTTAAAATAGATACAAATAACAAAAAGCCATATGAAAATCTAATTTGTAAACAGGTGTCACTGTCGTGTGCAAAATGAGCAAAAAATACTTAAGCTTTCCTCAGCACTTCATCTTGAAAGTCTCCCGTAGACTCGTCATGTTCAAATCTTCAAATGTGTGAAATCTTATGGGACTTAACTGCTAAGGTCATCAGTCCCTAAGCTTACACACTACTTAACCTAAATTATCCTAAGGACAAACACACACACCCATGCCCGAGGGCGGACTAGAAACCTCCGCCGGGACCAGCCGCACAGACCATGACTGCAGCGCCTGAGACCGCTCGGCTTATCCCGCGCGGCGACTCGTCATGAGATTTCAGTAGCATACTACTGAGGCTGTTCGCCACTTCTGAGCACAATCGGTCAGCATTAAACCACGAGAGGCGCAAAAAACAGCGTCACCTTCGGGGATGATGATTGGAGACACCTTTTCGACCAGTGGTGAGTTCACATGTTTCCACTGATTTGCTTCCTCCTTTGTTTCAGCGTCATAATGATGCATACAATAATGGTTTATGGTAATGATGTGGCTAAATAAGTTGTGGCATTTGTGCGCCACGTCAGCCCACATTTTATTAGGTTTCATGATACAGTGTAGAAAGACTAACAGTGTTGTAAGCCAGCAAGGAGCTAAGATGAGTAGCACTCACTATCCCACGAAACGATAGACGGTCACGAAACCATAGAACGAAGATGCGAGTACGAGCCGTGTCGCACTGGGGAGTATAGATAATGCGACGATTCACAATGCTAGTTTTCGCTGCAAACGAATAACTTTCTTTATTAATATTAACTGTTTAAATGCTTAAATACACCTCTAACTAGACTGCTGACATTATCTACATTAGCAGCTTTCTAATCATAATTCCAGTAATTCTAAACTCAAATTCAAATATTAAAATTTTACGTAATGTTGTCAACCATGGGCCAACTAAACTGCCCGCCGGACGTTGTGGCTGAGCGGTTCTAGGCGCTTCAATCCAGAACCGCGCTGTTGCTACAGTCGCAGGTTCGAATCCTGCCTCGGGCATGGATGTGTATGATGTCCTTAGGTTAGTTATGTTTAAGTTGTTCTAAGTCTAGGGGACTGATGACCTCAGATGTTGTGTCCCACAGTGCTCAGAGCCATTTGAACCATTTGAATTAAACTGCCCAATCAGAGATGTGCCCTTTGCAGGCAGGCGTAAAACTGAAGCTAGCTCACGATGCGATATTCGACAGGTATTCAAATAGTCTACAAGTAACTTCCACACCAGCACAAAGTACTTAATGCCAATGGAAATTTTATATTATTCAAATTAAGTCTCAGTGCTAGACATCCTTAGGAAACGTTTAGGACCCAGTCTTGGACTAGCTTTCGGTGAAACAACGGGTTTGTGCTGTGGACGGATTGTATTTCCGCGTAAAAGTGAATTAGTTATTAAAAATTGTGGTCAGAGCATGCATTTGGAAGGCATAGCACCAAACTCTGGCGACTAACAGAGCGAGAAACAACTCGAAATGATGATTCAAACAAATTTAAAACAAATGTACTGTCACAAGACGGAAACATCTTATTTAAATGAATATTAATAGGGATGGCCCAATGAAGCACGAAACAAATGGGTACCACCCCACTCATATATATATATATATATATATATATATATATATATATATATAGGGAGGAGGGATCTTCTAGCTATGAATGAAAACAAATGATCGATATAATAATCAGATTTATTGTCTTTAAACACTGATATATTACAAAGATGTTTTGAAAAACAGACAAGAGATCAAAACTCTAAAGCATGACGTAGGTACAGATAGGTGGGGACAATGAAACACAGTTACATTAATAATTCGCAGACACTACCAGTCACTGCATAAGCTATTATTTAAAAGTAGTAAGTACACGGAAAGTTAGGGGCAAATATCAAAAGATTCCCAGAATGCGCATCGAGAGCAAGATGGACGTATGACTTGAAAATCGCATTCTCGACTCCTGAAGGGAGCGAAGTAACTTAACGTTTGAACGAAATCGGCGGTTGTGGTGATGGCACATCTTACCAAACACGCAGAGCCTGAATAAGGAAGCCAGCGGCAGCGGCGGCTGTTGAATATTATTTCAGTCCGCTCTTTGTAATCAATACTCTGGTACAGACATCCTTCGAGTTGCAGTAACACTCATCAGTCATCACTTTACAAATGTTTCCTGTGTCCTAACTTGAAGTCGTCACTCTAGTGTATCTGAAATCGAGGTGCTTCTACGTGACCGCTCTACGCTCTAGCTTGGCTGCCTTTCTGCCAGAGCGGGAAGAGATCTCGCCGCCCAATGAGCGCAGAGATTGTGAGTTCCGATGAATTAAAAATACGTAACTGAATCAAGCAATCTCCTAATCTTTTCTGTCTCATTATTCTCAAACCAAGCGATCAGAGGAAGGGAAAAGGAGCTAGGAGACTTCCTCCACTCTATGACATGATTCCGAAACTGACGAATAGCGAATTCGTCTCGTAGGCTCCAAGTCAAAAGTGCTCGAAATCTTGAGCGAGACAACGTAAACCAATAGGAATTCTGTATTCCGAAAATTTTGAATAGGGGTCTAGATGGAGTTGCAGCGGACTCAGTGGCATTTCCCTCAGAGGGCTAAGAGAAGCAGCAACTGTGTAGAAATTTTTTATCTTTCCGTAAAGGGCCTTCTTCCAGAATGCAGTGTCTTTCGGAGAAAACGTTTCGGATACCACCTGCTGCATGGGGGTTGGTGGTGCCCGGTGAATGACGTTCTGGCTTGTTCCGGAAGCACACTCAACTTTAAAAATCTGCCGTGCTCTCTCAAGAAAGGTCTTGCTCTCAACTTATGAAAGCCTCCGTAGTATTATAGAGAGAAGGGAAGGAAAACAGTGAAATGAAAACAACCCCTAGCGATGCTGATGCAGATCTTCAATTATTGAGAAGTGTAACTGAACGACTACTTGATATAGGCAATTTGCAATCGTCCTCTGAAATATATCAGTGGACAGGTCCAGAGAAAAATGGCGACGTAACAAAGCGTTTCGGAAAACGTTTAACTGTGATCTCACGTGTGTGTGTGTGTGTGTGTGTGTGAACTTGTACGGTAATTAAAGGTCAAGCAGATGTTTGTTTGTGAACTTGCAATGGTGTTAGATTGGCTCTAAAGACTGTCTCTTCCTTGTTTGTAATACAAGAAGGTCTCATACTTTTATTTCGAGACTTTCAGTCACATTTGATTGTAGCACACGTGATATAATCTGCGTCCCGAAGTGAAGAAAGCCAATGATCACATCGAGACAGCTTTACAAGACACGAGGTAAATAAATCTCTTCCTGTTGAGGTAGGGAAATTTCAAGAAGTTACGAGTTGGTCAACGTAGCCCTTCACATGCGACAATTTTCAAAGAACAACTTGGCACTGTTGACACGTTCGGTGCAGTAATGCGTGACGGTAGGAACATTCCACAATACTCCTAATCAGTTAATTAGATACTAAGGGGTATCAATCGCTTCATATACACTTCGCTTAGCCTGACGCAAGTGCGACGTTCCCGCTGCTGCTTCGGTTTAGCCGGTTTATTGAATCGGTTTTGTCACTCGTATTCTTCTCATAGAGATCTGCCACTTCGTCTATGTCATTCGGACGTTTTCGATCACGCTAGGAGAGTCTGCACCTCCTACTCACTCTGGCATATTAAGTGCAGTGTTACGTTCACTGACACCAATCAGCAAGGACTGTTGAAGAGTTCTCCTAAAACTACAGAAAACCAATTACCGCACGATCTTACACTTCGTCGAAGGTGCTGCGCCATTTCGTTGCGGCTCTGGTAGGAGTGTGCTGTGGTAGTCTGGCGCGGGTATTTCAGTTTGTACCAGGATTGCAAATATTTACCTGCAAACAAGTAAAAGAAACGTGTTCCTTGAATTTTTCACAGCGAGTCGAATATCCCATCATTTTTTAGGCGTGTATCCGATATATTATTAATTCACGTTACAATATCTCTGTTGACAAAGTTTTAGTCTTTCTCAAGGTGAGTCGCTTTCAGGGTTTTTAAATCACTTTACACAGTGCTGTGCAGTAAAAGCACATGCGTCAGCGATCACACTGTCTCTCACAGAAATATAAAACTTTGGGTAAAACTAGTTTCAGAAGTTATTCTGCAAACGTGACGTCATTTTGACGTCATGCGCAATATCGACAACCGCAGGAACTGCTATCGACTTTGTGAGCGTTAGATATGGACCGCTTATAAAACTTCGTGGAGATTTATAAAAAGACGCCGTTCTTGGTACGACTTTATATAATTATCGTTACAATTAAACGTCACTTAATGATTTATCGACGGTTAATGCTTTCATATAAGAGTGGTCCCTCAGGACTGAGTTGTCAACGACAGTAGTTTACAAATGAAACATAGCTGTATTATAATTTGCAGTATGGCGTTTCAGGGAATGGAGCATTCAAAATTTATCACAAACATGTCACCATTATCAGAAAATGTCAATAATGCATCAATGATATAAGCTTTCAAGACATACTATGATAGCCAAGACAAGAACCTAATACCACATGAAGAAATGCTATCGTAATGGATAATATTGTGGTTAATGAAGTCGAAGGATAAAGGTTCGCATACCGCTCGATCTAATTATTTTTTTGAAATCATCTTAGCATTGTTAACACATTCTGGAACTTTCTTACGAATATAATAAAAGTACAGTATGTTCTGGAATATTTGATGGTATTTACAGTTACGTCTGGTTAGAGAGAGAAGGACGCAACAAATAATCGGCGATTTCTCTGTGTGTGGTTAGGCAGGAACCTAAGAGGATAGCTGCGAGTGAAACGAGGAGCAATAACATCCGTATTCTTACTTGTCACAAACTCTATAACAGTTCCTGCCGCCTTTGATATTGCTAGTGACGTCAAAATGACAACACGTTTGCCGGCCGCTGGTGGCCGAGCGGTTCTGGCGCTACAGTCTGGAACCGCGCGACCGCTACGGTCGCAGGTTCGAATCCTGCCTCGGGCATGGATGTGTGTGTTGTCCTTGGGTTAGTTAGGTTTAAGTAGTTCTAAGTTCTAGGGGACTTAAGACCTCAGCAGTTGAGTCCCATAGTGCTCAGAGCCATTTGAACCATTTTTTTGACAACACGTTTGCAGAGAGTCTCGTCAAATGAGTGTTACTCTAAAACTTTACACCTCAAAGAGTATAACGGAGCAAGCGCAGAAAGTTCAAATGGTTCAAATGGCTCTGAGCACTATGGGACTCAACTGCTGAGGTTATTAGTCCCCTAGAACTTAGAACTAGTTAAACCTAACTAACCTAAGGACATCACAAACATCCATGCCCGAGGCAGGATTCGAACCTGCGACCGTAGCGGTCTTGCGGTTCCAGACTGCAGCGCCTTTAACCGCACGGCCACTTCGGCCGGCTAGCAAGCGCAGAGCCAGCGAAACAGCAGTGCTTACAAAGCATGTGGTTGATTGTTATGGATGGCGTATGTTGGAGTACGAGGGAGTGAAGACCTAGAACAATATTTTCTTTGAGATCACAGACGTGAAATGAGCGGTTTCCATGATTTTTAGATTTGCAAACACTTGTCTCGGCTGAAAAGGTAATTGTATTTCCACAGATTCCTTGAGCACTGAATCCCTGTAGGACGAGCCTCGTGAATGTGATAAAAGGTACATACGACAAAAAATACGCACTGTACAGGAACGTTGCATTGAACAGCAGCTACACATTCACCTTCTACAGCCCAATAAATCTGCAATGGCTGCAGTGCATTTCCATCGCACGATCTATTGATTATGGGAACTTTAGGACACTGACTACAGCCTAATCCTACTGGTATTCGGTGATTAAAGACGCTGTGGAAAGACAAGTAGCAATCTGCCCAGCTGCGATGAAGATTTACAGCCAGGCAAATCATGGAAACTCCTAATTTCACGTCTGCGTTCTCAAAGGATGTATTGTTCTGTCTTCACTGCCTGACATTCTAACATAAGCCATCTATAATAATCAACCATGTTCCTCTTAGGCACTACGGATTCCCTGACTCTGTCCTCGCTATGTTTTACTCTTACATGCGCAAAATTTTATATATAAGTGAAGCACAATGAGATTTTCACTGTGCAGCGGAGTGTGCGCTGACATGAAACTTCCTGGCAGATTAAAACTGTGTGCCGGACCGAGACTCGAACTCGAACTCGAACTCGATCCCGAGTTCGAGTCTCGGTCCGGCACACAGTTTTAATCTGCCAGGAAGTTTTATAAGTGAAGCACTTTTTACCAACAGTGCTATGTCTGAAGCGTTTCGTTAAGTCTACAGTTTGTTTGATGTTTGGTTTGTGGGGCGCTCAACTGCGCGGTTATCAGCGCCCGTACAATGTCCCAATTTCGACACAGTCCAATTTTTACACAGTCCAGTGTAGCCACCGTCACGAATGATGATAATGAAATGATAAGGACAACACAAACACCCAGTCCCCGGGCAGAGAATATTCCCAACCCGGTTAACTCTACAGTGCTGTATACATTGACTTAAAAATCCTGCAGACCTCTTACCTTCAGAATGGTTGAAAGGTTATCAGACGAAATATCGAAACAGTATTTAATAATATCCCGGATGCATGTTCGAAAAGTGATGCAATAAATAAATAATTAATTATGAACTTTATTTTTAAAAGGGAATAATTAAACCTTTATGACTACCACTTCGTACAGAATTTGCCAGAGAGCAACTGGTAGCCATGCGACACTAAATTTGCGCCATGCTGTCTCTCTTTTGTCTCTGTCTCCAACCTCACTGACTGTTTTTAAAACTATAGCAGCAAGCATGTAAAAATTCCTCATTAGCAAACGTCCGGGCTATTTGATAACGAATAAAAATGTTTGTATTATTACATCACGAACGGTGGAAGACAAATCATAAGGGACCGACGCATCAGGTGCGTTGTTAATTCTCCGCGGATACGTAAATATTTCACTCGCCCCGTCCACGTCTGCCTCTTCACAGCTGAGCGGCGAGGAACCCCGGGGCAGCGGAGCGTTGTTCCGGCACGGCCGGGGCCGCCTGACCTTCTCGCGTTATTCATGCGTACAGGTGTCTGTCCCGGTAATTCCATTAGCCCGCAAGCGAGGCTGGCATTTGAGGGCAAGGGAGGGGGCGGGGGGAGGGTGGCGCAGTGCTGGAAAAGCCGATTGTACGGGCCTCACTTCTGCTTTCGTTGGAACACGCGCTGCCGAGCTGACTTTCCAGCGCGACCTACCGTGTTCACTCCGTCCACGGCCATTCCTTATAACACAGCCTACACAACGTAAGCTGATCGTACGGTTTTGTTGTGAACATCTGTATTCCTAATTCGCTCATCTTCATATTCAAAGAAGTACGTGTAGAAAGACAAAGCAAATTCCCTAGAAACTCCATAAATGAAGGGTAACTTTACAGAGTGGCATAATTACTACTATTTCCTTTGAATGCACATTCTTTGGGCAAACCAACGTAGGCTTCACCTTCAGTGTCTCCTTTGAAAAATTCAGCTCCGATTTAGAGCTGTTACGGTCAATCATTGGTAACACGATATACTTCAACTGATCGATGAAAGAAGGAACTACACAAATGTTCAGGGAAATTCAGGAATACAGAAATAAAAGTCACTTCGGTGAAATTAAAAGCAACGGAGATAACATTAAGACTGTAACTGGAGTTCTATTGTTTACTGCAGACGAGAGAGCCGATAGGTGCAAAGAGCACAAAAAATGGTTCAAATGGCTCTGAGCACTGTGGGACTTAACATCTTAGGTCATCAGTCCCCCAGACTTAGAACTACTTAAACGTAACTGACCTAAGGACATCACAAACAACCATGCCCGAGGCAGGATTCGAACCTGCGACCGTAGCAGTCCCGCGGTTCCGGACTGCAGCGCCTAGAACCGCACGGCCACCACGGCCGGCTGCAAAGAATACATTGAAGGCCTCTATAAGAGAGAAGATTTGTCTCATGTGATAGAAGAAGAAACAGAAGTCGATTTAGAAGTGTTACGGGATCCAGAATCAGAATTTAAGAGAGCCCTTACGATCAAATAAGGCAGAAGGTATCGAGAACATTCCATCAGAATTTCTAAAATCGTTAGGAGAATCGACAACAAAACGGCCATTCACGTTACTGTGTAGAATGTATGAGCCCGGCAATATACCATCTGACTCTCGGAAAAAATATCATCCACACAATTCCGAAGACTGCAAGAGCTGAGAAGTGCGAGAAGTTCGACAATGTAAAATGGTGCAAGATGTTCGAAATTCTGAGAAAAATAGGGGTAAGCAGTAAGGAGAGCCAGGTAATATACAACATGTACAAGAACCTAGAGGGAATAATAAGGGTGGACGACCAAGAACGAAGAGCTCGGGTTAAAAAGGGTGTTCAATCTGTACGTCGAAGAAGCAATGATGGAAATGAAAGGTTCAGGAGTGGAATTAAAATTCAAGGTGAAAGGATATCAGTGATACGATTCACTGCTGACATTGCTATCCTGAGTGAACGTGAAGGAGAATTACATGAGCTGCTGAATGCAATGGACAGTCTAATGAGTACAAAATATGGACTGAGAGTAAATCGAAGAAAGGCGAAATTAATGAGAAGTAGCAGAAATGATAACAGCGAGAAACTTAACATCGGGATTGATGGTCACGAAGTAGATGAAGTCAAGGAATTCTGCTGCCTGGGCAGTGAAATAACCAATGCCGGATGGAGCAAGGATATCAAAAGCAGACTAGCACTGGCAAATAGGGGCGTTCCTGGCCAAGAGAAGACTACTCGTATCAAACATAGGCCTTAATTTGAGGAAGAAATTAGTGAGAATATGTGTTTGGAGCACAGCATTGTATGGTAGTGAAACATGGACTGTGGCAAAACCGGAACACAGGGGAATCGATCCTTTTGAGATGTGGTGCTACAGTCGAATGTTAAAAAGCAGATGGAGTGATAAGGTAACGAATGAGGAGGTTCTGCGCAGAATCAGAGAGGACAGGAATATGTGGAAAACGCTGACAAGGAGAAGGAACATGATTATAGGACATCTGTTAACACGTCTGGGACTGACTCCCATGGTACTAGAGGGAGCTGTAGAGGGCAAAAACTGTAGAGGAAGACAGAGATTGGAATATAAGGTGCAGATAATTTAGGACGTATGTGGCAAGTGCTACTGTGAGATGAAGACGTTGGCACAAGAGAGAAATTCGTGGCGGGCCTAATCATACCAGTCACAAGACTGATGATTCAAAAAAATAAAAAATAGAAGGAACTCACTGATACCATTCGTTTGCTGAGCTACTCAGCGCAGAAGCAAAATTCTTGGTCGCCCAAAATATATGTTTCTGCGACATACGTGTGGCTTGTATCCGCGTCAGTTACACGATTCCCAACATTTTAAACAGTTACACATGGGATAACACTGGATGATTACAGACAGAATAGAGTACAAAAACACCGTCACGGGGCGTAGGAGTGGGGAAAGGGGAGGTTACAGGAAATCCATCCGACCATCTTCTATTACTAACATTACTAAACCCAGAATACCTGCCAACCACATGAAGATGCTGCATAACGCCAGGAAAAGAAGAAGAAGAAGACTCTACATTACAGTGTCATATCTTGCTACTCCCTGCTGCTCGGCTGCTTCCTCTTGACGTCTAATATACCTTACACATAATTTAAAAGTTTATGAGTGGCACTTGTAAATGACAGTCCCGTCAACGTATCATCATAGTTGACATACACGACTACAGAAACCTACATTTTGAAACACAAGTACACTACGGACATCGTAAATTTGTGGTAAATTCCTATGGAACAAAACTCCTGATGCTATCCGTTACTAGGCTTACATACTACTTAATCTAACTTAAACTAATTTACGCTAAGGACAACACATACACACCCATGCCCGAGGGAGGACTCGTACCTCCGACGGGGGAGCCGCGCCAACCGTGGCAAGGCGCCCTGGACCGCGCGGGTACTCCGTGTGGCCGGTACAGAATGCTTCGTTACTTAGATAACATGTTTAGAAAATAGAAGTGAAACATAATACACAAGATTCATTCTGTTTTTAGAATAGAGATGCTGTAGAAAAATGAAGGTGTAAACTATTTGAGAACCAATATACGAATACAATGTAGTTCGGAAGGAAGAAGAATTTGTCGCCTTTCCATAACATTACACAGTTTGTGGCAATACTGGAACAACAACGTTTAGTGCACGGATCACGAATATCATCTACAAGTTTTCCAATAAGTACTTCTGCTGAATGAAAGATTCTATGAAGAAATTATAAACTATCGAAACTTCTTTTTAAAAAAAAAGTCTTGCGTTTGTCACGAGGTGGGTGAATTTTCTATCACAGAACGTCCAACAACACACCACATGAAGATGGACTCTGCCTCTTAGAGCAACATAGCAATAATCGATTTCATTTTAGAAGGTGTCTGCCTGCGTCAAAGAAGTCTCGTTTTTCTACGACAATAACCCACCGAGAAGCTATCGGCATTTGAAGATGTTGATCGTAGCATTCGATTTAATAGCACATATATGATGATGTGGCGATGATGATGATGATCACCATCATCAGCCGTTTAACATTCATGAAGTCCTCTTCTCCACTTTTTCAGTTACGGTACTACGCATTCGGCTGCTTTGATGTTTAGTGACTGGAAATTAACGTCACGTGACAGTCCTTATCGACAAAGCCGACAACGGCAGGGGGAGCGGTGTGCTGCTGACACCATGCCCCACTTTCACTATCCGCCCCCCCCCCCCCTCAACCCCCCAACGCAGTACCGTATCCGATGACGCCATTGGCAGAGAATAACATGGCTGTTGGTCGGTCCCGATTGGCTCATTAGAGCCAGGAAGCGCAAATTTTCTTGTTTGCTTTCCTTTCCTTTGACTGTTCCTTCAGTCCTCGCCTGCTACAATAACAGGTTACTGCAGTCTCTCTCGTAGTGGTTTAGAACTATGGACTTGGCTCTGTAGTGACTTCGTACAGGAGTGGGAAATGGATGTATGCACGTGGAACTACAGAGCGCAGAATATTTTTCTCATTTTTATACTACACAGGGGTCCAATAAAATAATTGACGAAGTTGTCTCATTTTGGGTGAAAGTGTAGCTTGAAGTCCAATTTAAAGATATCACTGTAGGTGTTCGAAATGGTCACCATTAACATCCACACAAACTATGCCGCCGAACTCCAGCACGAACTACTGACTGCAACGTGTTCAGTTGGACATTTGCACATGAATGTACGAAGGATTCTCGAAGTTCATCCAATGTGCGTGACTTTTGTCGGTAAACGACGTCCTTTAGTGTTCCCCACAGGTAAAGGTCCAGAGGAGTTAGGTCTGCGGAACGTGGTGGATACCCCACAGCACCTCTACGACCTATCCTTCTTCCTGGTAGATTTTCGTCGATATACGCCCTAACACGATTTTGGTAGTGATCTGGGGCACGATCTTGTTGAAAGTAAACTCTTCCGTCTCCATACAGGTCTCGGATGGCAGGTAAAATGGATGTCTGAAGCTTCTGAAGGTACACCTCACCGGTAACCGTGCCAGTGGAAGATGGATAGTCCGTAGAGGTACTGTGGAGTATCCACCACGTTCCCCAGACCTAACTCCTCTGCACTTTTACCTTTGGGGAACACTAAAGGACGTCGTTTATCGACAAAAGCCACGCACATTGGAATTTTCGAGAATCCATTGTACATTCATGTGCAAATATCCTACTGAACACGTTGCAGTCAGTAGTTCGTGCTGGAGGTCGGCAGCATCGTTTGTGTGTGGATGTTGCTGGTGACCATTTCGAACACCTACAGTGATGAGACAACTCCGTCAATTATTTTACCAGTTATGGACTTTTAAAAAGTTGATACATTTTTTTAGACCGCTCTGTATACCTTATCCGCTCATTTAAATGAAGAAATTACGCTATGTCCCGAAATGATTGACACGTAAAATATTGAAATATCGTACATCTTTTCAAATGCTTTTAATCATAGATTACGAAACCCTCATAAAATTTACGATAGTAGTTGGTATCTCTTCGTGGTTCCCGCCCTCTGGGCAGATGAGCGACACGTGCTCTTAAGTACCTGTAATCATGGTTCTTAACAACTGCTGAATTATTTATTGCCTGTTTCCAGGTGTTTGCTGACACTGGTATTCTTATTGTAAATATTACTGATGATTAGTAAAGGCGTGCCTGTTTTCTAATAGTCGGTATATTTGTGTTATCGCTTACGTTCATCTTAGTGTGTCATCTTTGGTGAACTATCAACCAGCCGAACTTAGAAGACAATTTATGTCACAGTGGCTCCCTTGAATGCCAATCTTGCCTTACTCTAGTCAAACTAACACAATAAGCACTGAGGTGACAAAAGTCATAGGATACCTGCTAACATCGTGTGGGACCACCTTTTGCCGGGCATAATGCACCAACTCGACGTGGCATGGACTCAATAAGCCATTGTAAGTCCACTGCAGAAACACTGAGCCATGCTGTCTCAATAGCCGCCCATAATTGGGAAAGTATTGCCGATGCGGAATTTTGTGCGCGAAATGACGTCTCCATTACGTCCTTATGGGACGTTCGATGGGACTCATGTCCGGTGATTTCTTTTTTGGTCATCAGTCTACTGACTGGTTTGATGCGGCCCGCCACGAATTCCTTTCCTGTGCTAACCTTTTCATCTCAGAGTAGCACTTGCAACCTACGTCCTCAATTATTTGCTTGACGTATTCCAATCTCTGTCTTCCTCTACAGTTTTTGCCCTCTACAGCTCCCTCTAGTACCATGGAAGTCATTCCCTCATGTCTTGGCAGATGTCTTATCATCCTGTCCCTTCTCCTTATCAGTGTTATCCACATATTCCTCTCCTCTCCGATTCTGCGTAGAACCTCCTCATTCCTTACCTTATCAGTCCACATAATTTTCAACATTCGTCTATAGCACCACATCTCAAATGCTTCGATTCTCTTCTGTTCCACCGAGCGAGGTGGCGCAGTGGTTAGACACTGGACTCGCATTCGGGAGGACGACGGTTCCATCCCGCGTCCGGCCATCCTGATTTAGGTTTTCCGTGATTTCCCTAAATCACGCCAGGCAAATGCCGGGATGGTTCCTCTGAAAGGGCACTGCCGACTTCCTTCCCCGTCCTTCCCTAATCCGATGAGACCGATGACCACGCTGTCTGGTCTCCTTCCCCAAACAAACCAACCAACCAACCAATCTTCTGTTCCGGTTTTCCCACAGTCCATGTTTCACTAAGATACAATGCTGTACTTCAGACGTACATCCTCAGAAATTTCTTCCTCAAATTAAGGCCGGTATTTGATATTAGCAGACTTCTCTTGGCCAGAAATGCCTTTTTTGCCATAGTGAGTCTGCTTTTGATGTCCTCCTTGCTCCGTCCGTCATTGGTTATTTTACTGCCTAGGTAGCAGAATTCCTTAACTTCATTGACTTTGTGACCATCAATCCTGATAAGTTTCTCGCTGTTCTCATTTCTACTACTTCTCATTACCTTCGTCTTTCTCCGATTTATTCTCAAACCATACTGTGTACTCATTAGACTGTTCATTCCGTTCAGCAGATCATTTAATTCTTCTTCACTTTCACTCAGGATAGCAATGTCAACAGCGAATCGTATCATTGATATCCTTTCACCTTGTATTTTAATTCCACTCCTAAACCTTTCTTTCATTTCCATCATTGCTTCCTCGATGTACAGATTGAAGAGTCGGGGCGAAAGGCTACAGCCTTGTCTTACACCCTTCTTAATACGAGCACTTCGTTCTTGATCGTCCACTCTTATTATTCCCTCTTGGTTGTTGTACATATTGTATATGACCCGTCTCTCCCTATAGCTTACCCCTAATTTTTTCAGAATCTCGAACAGCTTGCACTATTTTATATTGTCGAACGCTTTTTCCAGGTCGACAAATCCTATGAAAGTGTCTTGATTTTTCTTTAGCCTTGCTTCCATTACTAGCCGTAACGTCAGAATTGCCTCTCTCGTCCCTTTACTTTTCCTAAAGCCAAACTGATCGTCACCTAGCGCATTCTCAATTTTCTTTTCCATTCTTCTGTATATTATTCTTGTAAGCAACTTCGATGCATGAGCTGTTAAGCTGATTGTGCGACAATTCTCGCACTTGTCAGCTCTTGCCGTCTTCGGAATTGTGTGGATGATGCTTTTCCGAAAGTCAGATGGTATGTCGCCAGACTCATATATTCTACACACCAACGTGAATAGTCGTTTTGTTGCCACTTCCCCCAGTGATTTTAGAAATTCTGATGGAATGTTATCTATCCCTTCTGCCTTATTTGACCGTAAGTCCTCCAAAGCTCTTTTAAATTCCGATTCTAATACTGGATCCCCTATCTCTTCTAAATCGACTCCTGTTTCTTTTTCTATCACATCAGACAAATCTTCATCCTCATAGACGCTTTCAATGTATTCTTTCCACCTATCTGCTCTCTCCTCTGCATTTAACAGTGGAATTCCCGTTGCACTCTTAATGTTACCACCGTTGCTTTTAATGTCACCAAAGGTTGTTTTGACTTTCCTGTATGCTGAGTCTGTCCTTCCGACAATCATATCTTTTTCGATGTCTTCACATTTTTCCTGCAGCCATTTCGTCTTAGCTTCCCTGCACTTCTTATTTATTTCATTCCTCAGCGACTTGTATTTCTGTATTCCTGATTTTCCCGGAACATGTTTGTACGTCTTCCTTTCATGAATCAACTGAAGTATTTCTTCTGTTACCCATGGTTTCTTCGCAGCTACCTTCTTTGTACCTTTGTTTTCCTTCCGATCTTCTGTGATGGCCCTTTTTAGAGACGTCCATTCCTCTTCAACTGTACTGCCTACTGCGCTATTCCTTATCGCTGTATCTATAGCGTTAGAGAACTTCAAACGTATCTCGTCATTCCTTAGTACTTCCGTATCCCACTTCTTTGCGTATTGATTCTTCCTGACTAATGTCTTGAACTTCAGCCTACTCTTCATCACTACTATATTGTGATCTGAGTCTATATCTGCTCCTGGGTACGCCTTACAGTCCAGTATCTGATTTCGGAATCTCTGTCTGACCATGATGTAATCTAATTGAAATCTTCCCGTATCTCTCGGCCTTTTCCAAGTATACCTCCTCCTCTTGTGATTCTTGAACAGGGTATTCGCTATTACTAGCTGAAACTTGTTACAGAACTCAATTAGTCTTTCTCCTCTTTCATTCCTTGTCCCAAGCCCATATTCTGCTGTAACCTTTTCTTCTACTCCTTCCCCTACAACTGCATTCCAGTCGCCCATGACTATTAGATTTTCGTCCCCCTTTACATACTGCATTACCCTTTCAATATCCTCATACACTTTCTCAATCTGTTCATCTTCAGCTTGCGACGTCGGCATGTATACCTGAACTATCGTTGTCGGTGTTGGTCTGCTGTCGATTCTGATTAGAGCAACCCGGTCACTGAACTGTTCACAGTAACACACCCTCTGCCTACCTTCTTATTCATAACGAATCCTACACCTGTTATACCATTTTCTGCTATTGTTGATATTACCCGATACTCATCTGACCAGAAATACTTGTCTTCCTTCCACTTCACTTCACTGACACCTACTATATCTGGATTGAGCCTTTGCATTTCCCTTTTCAGATTTTCTAGTTTCCCTACCACGTTCAAGCTTCTGACATTCCACGCCCCGACTCGTAGAACGTTATCCTTTCGTTGATTATTCAGTCTTTTTCTCATGGTAACCTCCCCCTTGGCAGTCCCCTCCCGGAGATCCGAATGGGGGACTATTCCGGAATCTTTTGCGAATGGAGAGATCATCATGATACTTCTTCAATTACAGGCCACATGTCCTGTGGATACACGTTACGTGTCTTTAATGCAGTGGTTTCCATTGCCTTCTGCATCCTCATGTCGTTGATCATTGCTGATTCTTCCGCCTTTAGGGGCAATTTCCCACCCCTAGGACAAGAGAGTGCCCTGAACCTCTATCCGCTCCTCCGCCCTCTTTGACAGGGCCGTTGGCAGAATGAGGCTGACTTCTTATGTAGGAAGTCTTCGGCCGCCAATGCTGATTATTTATCAAAATTTAGGCAGTGGCGGGGATCGAACCCGGGACCGAAGACGTTTTGATTATGAATCAAAGACGCTACCCCTAGACCACGGGCACATCATCCGGTGATACTGATGGCCAAATCGTTCGTGTGACTCTGTGACATGACATCGTTGTTTGGGAATAGGAAGTCCATGAATGGACGTAAATGGTTCAAGTAACCGAACATAACCATTTCCAGTCAATGATCGGTTCAGTTGGACCAGGAGACCGAGTCCATCACATGTAAACACAGCCCACACATTATGGAGCCACCAGCAGCTTGCAAAATGCCTCGTTGACAATTTGGGTCAATGGCTGGAACCCTACCATCAGCTCTTACCAACTGAAATCGGTACTCATCTGATCAGATCACGGCGAATCCACTAAAACTGCGCCCAGTGAAATTTGCGCCCAACCAGAAATCTGTCTAATCTGCGTCCAATACCTGCTCCTTTTGTTTTACGGCTTACCTGCGCCCGTACCGTCGTAATTACCCTAAACTACCTGGTCCCAGACAAGACCGAACTGCGCCCCCAAAGACCTCCTCTACCACAGTAGCTGACTGACTGCACTAACAGCCTTAGTACTACTCTATCAGTCGTAGAGTTGACATTGTGTGACTTGTGTATTTCTGTCTCAGTAGTTCCGAAATGGAAGTTTCAACGACCAATCGCGATAAACCATGTTGCTACTATGAAGGTTATTCTTACGTAGTGCGGAGGAGGAAAGAAGATGGGACCCTGACGTGGCTCTGTTAAAAACAGAAAGCAAACTACTGCCGAGGAATGTTTAAAACTAAGAATTCGACGGTGCCTTTTCCACTCGAGCATCAGTGTGGAGTTCCGGATGTAGTTCGGTTGGAAGTAAGGAAAACTTTGAACCGGGTGAAGAAGAGGGTACTAGAGGAAGAGACTTCTATTTACAAAATTTATTCAAAGAAGCTGGGTTGCCTGCATAATCGACGGTTTGATTTTGTCAGTACAAAGCCCGAGCAGCAAGCAACGAAGAGAGCTTTAACTACCAGCGGGCAAAATCGTAGGGGAATCAGAGGTCCGCAAACAAGAAAAGAAATCGACCCTTAAGCAGAATTATTAACTGTGAATGATGGCAGCAGTTTTCTGTTAAGAAACGACAAACGAGGAGAAAGAATAATAGTTTTCAGCGGAAGAGCTGGTACAAAGGCTGTAACAGGTAAACAAGACTTTTTTATGGATGGTACGTTCAAGAGAGGCAGCAAACCGTTTTCGCAAATATACAGCATCCAAGGAAGTACAAATAATGAGACAATCTATCCAGTTGCTTTTGCATTACTGTCAAACAAAAGAAAAGAGACATACATCCGTCTTTTCCGAAAGTTGGTGGAAAATATTCCAGAATGGAAACCTACAAACGTGGCCGTAGAATTCAAAGTTGCAGCGATTTCTGCAGTTGAAGCTGCACTACCGACAGCCAAAGTACACGGGCGTTGTTTCCACACGAAAAAGTGTCTCTGAAGAAAAGTGCAAAATCTAGGATTACTCATGAACTTTTTAATGAAAAAGTGAGACAACAAATTCGCATGTGCACTGCACTGGCGTTTCTACGGC
Organism: Schistocerca nitens; assembly: GCF_023898315.1. Taxonomy (NCBI): domain Eukaryota; kingdom Metazoa; phylum Arthropoda; class Insecta; order Orthoptera; family Acrididae; genus Schistocerca; species Schistocerca nitens. The sequence continues at coordinate 669,737,169 of NC_064614.1, read as the reverse complement.
CTGAAGGTATATGTAGTGTCTGTCTCGAGATACATTCACAGGCACCCGATTACCCCAGCCCCCAGGCTTCCTCAATTTTTTGACTACTTTGTAGACAGAGGATTGGAAAATGGAGAAAACCATATCATCCTTTGGAGTTGCTACAGACGGCGCCATCGAGTGGTCAACTCTGTAGAAGGCTGGCACCATAAAATGAACAACATGCTTGCTAAGCCAAATCCTAAAATCAGTGAAGTAATACGGTGTATGAAAAGAGAAGCAGAAAATTCGGCGTGTGCGCTAATGAGGGCAGAGCTGAGTATGGAAGGTAAACGAAAAAAAAAAGCAGTGTACTTTAGACAGGACGAAAGGTTGGAAAAAATAGTAAATATATACGAAGAGGATGGTGAGATCAGAGCTGAAAAATTTGACAATTTATCAGAAGATGTATATACATAGAAAAATGTACAAAATGTAAATAGCAGATGATAAATAAAAAAACTTAAAAACATATATTAATGATCCTTATAAACTGATTTTAAACACGCGTAGATGACAATTATTTACTTTTGCTATTTAGCCCTTCCAAAGCCTGGACAGAATGTGATGGAAATTGATTATTTTTAAAAACATAGGCTCAATTCTCTGGTCGCCCATACTGAATTTGGCTTCCGTGTTTTCTCAGATCATTCGAGGCAAATCCTCAGATGGCTACTTGGATGCCATGGTTGCTTCCTCCCCGTTGCTTCCTCCCCCTCCTATAACCGCAGATCCGAGCGAAAGCTAAATCTCTAGCGATAATAACAGTCGACGCGACATGAAACACCAAACGCAAAATTTGTTTTCGCTAGGTTGTTATCAAGGTATAACTGTGATGTATATCTGTATATGTGTGTTTGTGTGGGTGTGTGGGTGCTATATCACGGGATAGTTATATATTTTTATTTTTATAATTATATTTTATGATTTTGATGGGGATGGCTTTAAATATTGTGGGCTAGCATGAGACTTTTAATTAACTTATACCGCGATTACACTCGTACGGACATCGGCTGTCACAAGTACGTACGATATAATATTTTTTAAACACAACGCGCGACTCGACGACTGCTAATAAATAGTTTGCGTGAACGCTACTATTTAGAAAAGACAATATGCATATTCTTACACAAACTGTAATTATTAATATGGGTCTCAGGGGCTACTGGTTATTTATGTACCAAACTACATAAAGATTAACTGAGACCTTGCGGAATGTAATGATTTTCGTTATTTCTTGTTCATTATTTGCAAGGCAAAACTGGAGAGAATCTCATCTGCCGTTAGGCGGCCAAAATGAAACATACTGAACTCATTCAGTGCTGTGGATTGTAGTAAATGAAATTTATCACTACTGCCTTTAACTTTGAAATTAATGAAAAATCAAAATTGAGAAGTCTCTCGCACTTACATTTAACATTATGATATGAAATTTTATTTAAATAACACAGCCAGCGTAATGGCCGACTAAATACTGCTAGGGGAGATGAGCTCCCTGCACTACGAAATTCTGTAAAAATTTTGATAATTATAATTAATGGTTGCGATCATGAGAGGTGACAACTAAGTCAATAATACACACTTTCTAATAACAATTATAAGTATATTTTACTAAATTACAACCAAACTTACATTAAATATTATCCAGCGCTACAATGGCGGCCTACCTCTAGACGAAACAAAAAAGGAGAGCTTTCAATAAAGCAACAGTCTCTGGTCATGTTCATTTTCATTACACAGATAAAAAATTGTTCTTTTATTTTAATACCGCATCGCTGTTTGTGATTTTTGGTGGTATTATTTAACATTTTTAATTTTCTTATATATCGCGCACACGTACACAGTCTTGAAATAATCTATAATTCACAAGTCGCACAGCAAAAACTTCCTTTCCCTTTCTCCAAATGTCCATTTATGTGACGTAGCGTCACATTGTTATGACGATGAATGAAGCTGAGCTAAAGTCAAACATATCAGTGGCATGTAAACTTTGTTTATGTGAAAGAACTTGCTCATTCACTTTATAAAGCTTTTAAGTCACATACCCTTACTTTAATGACTTAAAGAGAAGACTGATGAACTACTTAAATGTTATTGAATGTCTTGGCGATGTGTTATGTAATTAATCTCCAACTTGTACAGGACTGGACAAAGAATTCCCTATTTGGATATCTATACATCCAAAATTTTACTTTGGTTGAGACTGACGTCTACGCAGTGGCGTAGCTAAATAGTTTGGTACCCGGTGCAGCTTTTTTTTATCCCCCCCCCCCCCTCCTTCACAGTTACCAAACTCACAAAAGCATAAGATACAATATTTGTGACTAACACGTGGCTTAGAATCTCTTCCTTCTTTTTCTGCTGCAAATTTTGAAATTGACTCATCAGTATCGACGTCTTGAGCTAGCCCATTTCTACTGACTAACTGCTATATTAGACAGTCGTGCTTGACTCATAGTGGACGCAAGAAAATTCTTAATTAATTTGCGCAAGGAATTTAATGATAATTGTCAAATGTTTTTTGTATAATCGTTGGAAGTTTCGTTTATGAAGTTTTAATCAATTGACTACGACCTGAAACATCATTTGATATAGTACCATGGTTTTGTAACGTTTATCAATTTCTTGCAGAAAGCTGCCGATGCACTCTTAACATCGACCTTCTCAGTTAACAACGTTCGTACAGTATGGCTTGAAAATGCGAGCTCGGTAACTTCTAGGTAGCGTCTCTCAGCTCTTCTAACCGCCACGCTGGATTATTGGACCCTTCCTCGACCCTTTACGGGCGAAAATTTCACTGGGTGCAAATTTCAGGGAGCTCAGTTTTGAGTATGCCGGCTACGGCTTTCCAGTCTCTAGGGTCCAACCGATGTGGTCTCGAGCCCAGTAGAGGTGTTGCAGGTGATGTGCTGTTAGCAGACACACTCGCGTCGCTTGTCTGCTGCCGGAGCCCGTTAACACCAGATTCCGCCCGCCGCACTGACCTAACGGATGCGTTCGTCATACGTCGCACTTTGATTCCTGTGGTTAATTACCGCGGTGTTACTTGTGTGTTAACAGTAACAACTCCACGCAAACGCCGCTGCTCTTGATCGTTATGTGAAGGCCGGCGGCCACTACTTTGTCCGTGATGAGAAGCTGCTCCTGAAATTTTGTATTCGCGGTACACTCTTGAGACTGTGAATCTCGGAATTTTAAGTTCCATAATGATTCCCGAAATGGAATGTCCATGCGTCTAGCTCCTGCTACCATTCCGCTTTCAGAGTATGTTAATTTCCATAGTGCGGCCATAATCACTTTGGAAACCGTTCACATGAGTCACCTGCGTGCAAATGACAGCTCTGCCTATGCATTGCCCCGTTATACTTCGTGTGCACGACCCTACCCGCATCTGTATATGTGGAGATTGTTCTCTCATGACTTTTGCCACCACAGCGTAAAGGGTGGTATTTGCTTGAAGCTATTTGAGGTATTTGCTTGAAGAGATGATAAAGACACATACAATGGAGAACTTTGTGAAGAAGAAGAATTTCTTAAAGATAATGTTGTGTACAGATGGCAGTGATGTTGACCGGTTCTTTAAAGTAGCAAATGAGGAAAACGAGGAACCGGAGGAAGAACCGCGTGCTGACCGTGGAAGACTGAGCTAGCTCTTGTAAAGATTGTAATTATAGTGTTCAAAATGGTTCAAATGGCTCTGAGTACTATGGGACTCAACTGCTGTGGTCATAAGTCCCCTAGAACTTAGAACTACTTAAACCTAAGTAACCTAAGGACAGCACACAACACCCAGCCATCACGAGGCAGAGAAAATCCCTGACCCCGCCGGGAATCGAACTCGGGAACCCTGGCGTGGGAAGCGAGAACGCTACCGCACGACCACGAGATGCGGGCTGTAATAATAGTGTCTCAGGCAGAAGATTTTCTACTCATTTTGTGTGTAAAATACTCTTGGAGTTATAATAATTATAATAATTTGTAACTAGGGCATAACATAGATTATGACTTCTTTTCCAATGACATTTTGAGCAGTAAAATTGTCATTACAGGGTATAAAACCGGACTTTTGTACTTATTTTGTATGTAACAGACCATTGGAGATCTAATAACTGTAATTAACAAATGCATAAGCTATAAATGGAGAGCTGCATCGAACCAGTTTTCGGACTGAAGACCACAACAACAACCCATAAATAATGGCTCCCTTTGAATAAAATCGAAAGTAGTAAAATTTACACTGGTTTAGTGACCCTCTTTGGTGCTCCAAGGTTAAGAACTTAATTCATCTAAATCGTGTGGATTACTATTACGTAAATCCATTGCGTTTTTTGAATTGTGATTTCAGTATCACATTTAATCTTCTGAACATCAGGAAGTCATATAGGGTTATAATACCAACAAGCTAAGCAACAGTAAGTTGTTGTGTGATACAGCATTTGGTCTTTAAAGGATTCTCACACATTCTTCAATTACCGCCGTGAAGTCGGAAAGTAGAAATAATTTGTAATGATGAGCAGAAAATGGTACTCGTGGAACGCTGCAGATGTTTGGACAGATATTATGGTATAGCATTTAAAGATTGGCATTAGCTTACGATTATTCTGAAAGTAATAATATTAAGAATAATGACAGAACAGTCAGACTGACAGTAAGAACTGAGCTCATAATTTCATGTACAGACGAGTTCAGGTGGAACAGAGAACTATTCTCGGAAGTGGCTTGGCGTTCACCGTACAGCAAACGACCATTGTATTTAATAAACGCTAGACAAAAATTAAGAGAGGAATTTTAATGTCACAGTGTGGATGTCTCGGGGAATACAACTGTTCATAACAATACTCCGAAAATGATTGCACCATGCAGCAGGAAGCACGTAGAGAAAATTGCATGCCTGGAAAGACGTCAGCTGATAACAATTGCATGTTTTATGGGAGTTAGGGAGAATTACATGCCTCCAGCATACGTATTTCCTCGGGAAAAAGGGTAAAAGAGTGTCCGAATAACCTGAATAACGGTGGCCATCCTGAGTCACTAATGACGTGTCCGGCCACTCATATCCGTGTCTTATTTGGTTACAACGTTTTTGAAAACATACAAGCCCAACCGAAGAGATCATCATCCACCCTGGACATATAAAAATGAAAGAGTGTATTGATAGATTGTCTGGAACAGCTTATCGAAGGACGGCCACGTTATCGAAAACACCAAAGTGATTCAACCTATAGATATAACTGATCGTCGCATATTCACCTAGGAAGATGTCCTGCTGTGGGCTGTTATAGACCAGAAAGACAGTTTTAATGATACATCCACGTTGAAGCTTGATCTCTCCAGAGCTAAAGATTAAAGACAATTGTGAATGGTCCACAACCATGGTCAAGTGTCTGTGCCTTCCTAAACTAGGGATTCCTTTGCTAACGAAAAAGAAGAAAACTCAGTGAGAAACAGTACCTGGAACATAATTAAAAAAGCAACTGGAACTGGAATTATAGGAGCAATAAAGAAAAAAAAAATCACAGACGAAACTGTTGGACTGTGACCAGGCGCTCATGTACGTCAACAGAAAATGTACAATCTTTTGAATTTCTAGGCTGTACTGAAAATTAGAATAATCCAATAGAAAAATGCATGCAATGTTTCATGTGGGAAGAGTAGTGGCATTAATTCTGCTGCCATTATGAATAATGTGCACAATTCTTTTGTGATCCCTGTTAGCCGGCTGGTGTGGCCGTGCGGTTCTAGGCGTGTCAGTCTGGAGCCGCGTGACCGCTACGGTCGCAGGTTCGAATCCTGCCTCGGGCATGGATGTGTGTGTTGTCCTTAGGTTAGTTAGGTTTAAGTAGTTCTAAGTTCTAGGGGACTGATGACCACAGCTGTTAAGTCCCATAGTGCTCAGAGCCATTTGAACCATTTTTGATCCCTGTTAAACAATATTTTGTCTGACAAATATTTTCGCCGGTTATTGTATTTCTTCTTGTGTTTTTTACAAGCTTCTCAGTATTACGTTATCAGTAACTACTATATGCACAGAAAGAAGCAGAAGGAATATTTCTCTCATTTTAATAACAACGCGTACTCTTACCCTAAGATCGCGTAAGATTGTGCATTTATATTATATCATTCTTGACTAAGTGAGCATTGACTTTTAAATTTTACATATCCCTTTCGGTCTTCTGTCTATAATCGCTAAAAGTAAGAGGAAAAGCCGGTAAATTTTTATTATGATTGGTGAAGTCTTGTTCAGTTTGTCGTTAATTAAACCTTAAGTGCGTAATCTTACTGCACTCTATAGTGTGTGTCATTCGTTTCTTTTAGATACGAATCGGTGTGTCGTTAATAGTTTTCCCGCACGCTTGGAACAAAGAGCTGTCACAAAGGGGAGTCAATGACACGCGACAAGGCAAGCGTGGTTCTGCTTGACGATGGTTAGGTAATACTCTTCTGTAGATTATGTAAGCTACAACGAGCAAGTGCGTGAAAGGCGAAAGACAAATGAACAACATTGTGTTTAAAGTAAATTGCGAAACAAGAGCAAGATAATGCGCAAAAGACACCGAGAGAACGCCTCAGTTCGCCTCGACGCAACGTCAGACGTGTGCCTCAGAACACATGAATAATTAATGCATGTTAGCGGACTGGCGATTACAAACTTTCAGCCGCAGAGCCCGTATGAATAAAACATGGGGAAGTTTGGTAGTGCTGGATACATGATTTAACGAAACCAAATTGCGAAAGTGGAAGTTATAACCGCAGAAATTCCTTCAAAGACCGTTTATTCTAATGACATCTAAAATTAACTCGGTTTACAGCAAAACTAAATTTTTCTCGTATAACATATACATTTAAATTTCGGTGTATGCTCTTGAGCAGTACTTTATTACAATAATCATCTATGATCATTGTTATATCCTATGGAATATTTTATCAATAAAACGTCTAGTTCACTAAAAAAAAGGCTTTTTTCTTGAAACATTTCGATATCTGCTATCATCAGATATCTGCAATTAAGATGCAAGGTAAATATGTTTGTTATGCAAATCAAGCTCCAAAAATTTAAAAAGTTAAAAATATTGTAAGATGTTCTATGCTGACATAAGCTGTCGCCAACAAACCGGTCGACAAAGATGTAGGTGGAGATCTATAATAGGTGCTCGATATAGCGCGCCATCAGGGTAGAAGCGAGAGACAAACTCGCAAGCAACACGCCGACAACGGCCTCTCGAGCGAAGGTATTTATGCCGCGGCCGCTGACCGGAGGCAGCTCAGTCACTGACGCGCTAACTCACATTCCAGTTATCATCTGTCAGTTCACATCATTGGATACGATAGCCCATAGCATCCAGATTTGTGTCTATAGCAATATTCTGCTATTGTCACGAAGAGCGCTATTGTGAATGAGCTTGTACCACAGCACATGGACTTCATTAAAGTTAAGAATCCAGTAAAGTAAATGAAGAACCATATTAATCCACGTGTGCATTTGTGTTGTAGAAAGAGGATACTGGCTACCCATAACATCCTCTCAATTGCTTCCTGGTACAAGACTCTAAACATACTTTCACAAAAAAATTTGTAAGTTGCGAAACAAACTATTTTTGATCACTTACTTAACGATATAAAATATCTGACACACAGCAAAGGGAAATTTAAAAACAAACTGAAAATGTTTCTCCTTGGAAACTGTCTCTATTCTGTAGAAGAATTTCAATTATATTAATGTGTAAAACGTGGTGGTTAGGACTCGATAACTCACATCTGTACATTAAAAAGAAATACTCATTAACGTTCAGCATATAGGCATGCTTACAAATTAATATGCAATGTGAATGAGAATGACTTGTTCCACATTATTAAGATCTGTCATGCAAAATGATCCAAAGAATATAAACTAGCTAACTAACTATCAATATTGAAATGTGTACCTTTTGTAGTGTTGCTAACTACTAGTTTCGAAGTTGCACCACGATGCAATTTCTAGCCGACACGTGTGAAACAAGTTGACTTCAGGTCTTACTTTTATTATCATTCTATTTTTTTCTTTACACAAAAAGACAGACATACTACAAAATTACAAAAATAAACACTCGAATTATAAAACCCCCACGTGGAGTTTACCTAAACGTGATAACAACTACTCATTGACTCTATTAATAATATCCATACAACACACGTGGAACTTGAGAGTTAACCATACTTCACATTAGCAGAAATTTGCGATTATAAAAGTAGTATTTGCTGCTACAATTACGCGCTTATGATAAGAAAAGAGCGGTGCCTTATCACCTGAAACATCACCAAAGAATACACTGAAATATGCTGACTTTTAAAATATGTTATAAAACTTACAACAATTTGGTTATTATATTTAAATATTTTGGGAGGCAAGTCCATCTTGCGGAAGAGCCAGCAACTTGCTTCTCGAAGCAGGCCGCTTGCCGCGGAACCAGCAGCAACTCCGTGAGGTGAGGTGAGGTGTGATCCAGTCAGCAGCGAGAGGGCACCCCGCAGTCGGAACTCGCCACACTCGAAATTATGAATAAAAATCTAAAAATCAGTTTGGGATAAACTCATTCTGTTCGCTTAAGATAGTTGTTGGATCTATGTTTTGGTGGGTAATAATTTCTAGATCCTCCAGTATGTTTATAGTCTGTCCATTTGAGGGTCTATGCAACACTTCCACAGTTTCACGTACGCTTCTCCTGTTTTAAGTGCCTCGTCAATTCGATAATGTACAATCTGAGCCCAGTTAGATGGTGACGTAATCGATAAATTTAACTATCAAATCGTTTGTAATAAATAGAACAATATTTCATACTGAAGTCAGTGGCAGCTCGTTGCCACTCATTCCGATGATTTTGCATCTGTTATCGTATACTGTCACGTGTGGCAGTTTTTGCTGCTCATGAATGTCTATTCTATACACACATAAACTGAAATGACCTGCTACGGATCTCTCTGTACATCCAAATTAATCTCAGTCGAGGACATCGTACTGAGTCCTATTACCTAAGAAGTCTTCGACACGCTCACACATCTGCGGGCTATTCCTTCGTTAACAGCGTGCAGTGGGGCACGATGTCAAACGCTTTCCGGAAATCTAGGAATATGATGTCTCCCTATTGACATTCGTCAGTGGTTCACAGTATATCATGTGAGAAAAGAGCAGTCTGAGTTTCGCAGCAGGGATGATTCGTGGACGGAAGCTTTCCGTCTCAAGCAAATTCGAACTGCGATTAAGTTCAAGAATTCTGCATCGAGCCGATGTTAAGGACACTGGACTGTAATTTTACGGGTCAGTTCTTTCACCCTATGTGGTGTTTCCCTTCCATGCGTGTGTGTGTGTGTATAGCGACTTGACGGTAACAACATGAGTAGGGAACGGGGCGTGAGGGATGTGTCAGTCTGATGTGGTCTAGGTTACCTTTCGCTATTCTTCTTCATATGCGATCGCCTTTTTGTTTTGTTCTCGTGCTCCGGCTACTCCGTATCACGGCCGTGCGTGAACTTATTTCTCTCGAAATCGTCTCCACGCAGGGTGATGCTGTGTGAGTGTCTCTCTACTTTCAGCTACTGAGTGACGGATACGTCTTCAACGATAATCAGCCGTATTGCTTCAACTATTTACATCAGTTGTGAAGACAGAACCATTTATCAATAACTCATAACTTCAAATATATCATTCAATATCTCCGATCACACCGGACTCGATATCTAAGATTTACCGTCTTCATTTGTCTTGAGCGTTTAACATTGTAGTATGTCTGTTTTCTCTAGGGTGTTCGTGGCACCTTCAAAGGTCGTCACGAAGATAAAAAGTCCCCGTCTAGCAAGTGCTACCGCGCACACACGTCGCGCCTTGCCCTGCTGTGTTACGTCACTGCATAAGCAACATACGCATAGATCACAGATAGGGGCACGCACGGTATATTCTCCACACTACATATGTCATTCTCACGAATAGCCCACATTACAGAAATACTTCTTACACACAGGAGTCACCTGCGCTTTTTTCCAATCGTTTGGGACTTTGCGCTGGGCGTGAGATTCGCGATAATTGCGAACAAAGCAGTTAGTGCCGTAGAGTGCTCTTTGTGTAACCGAATTTGGATTCCATCCTGACCTGGCAACTTACCTGTTTTCAACTCTTTCAGTTACCTCTGTACGGCATGCCCATAATACCCTGCAAACGGAAGTCTGTACGAGCAAACGACGGTACATTTGTACGATCCTCCTGCGTGAATGATATCTAAAATGCGGAATCTAAAACCATAGATTTACTTTTGCTGTCTTCTACTGCCACAACAGATTCGTCAACGACTGACTGGATGGAAGGCTTTCGATCCGTTTAGCGATTTTACGTAGGTCCACAGTTTTCGCAGGTTCTCGGCTAGATCGTTTGCTGAGGTATGACGGTGGTGGTTGCATGATTCACGCATCGACCTCTTACAGTCGCACGAGTCTTTGGTGACCTTTGCCTATCGTCATTTCCGCGTTCTCTTCTGAAATGATAGTGCAGCAGTCTTTTATTCTACAGCATTTTCTAACTATATTATTAAACCTCGGTGGTCTTTTCCGTCTTTAATTCACTTACTCGGTACTTACTTCTCCAATCACAGTTTTACACTGTTTACTATGCATTTAAAGTTCATCCATAAATTCTTGTACATTCATCACTCTGGAACTAAATTACACTACTGGCCATCAAAACTGCTACACCAAGAAGAAATGCAGATGATAAACGGGTATTCAATGGACAAATATATTATACTAGAACTAACATGTGATTACATTTTCACGCAGTTTGGGTGCATAGATCCTGAGAAATCAGTACCCAGTACAACCACCTCTGGCCGTAATAACGGCCTTGATAGGACTAGGCATTGAGTCAAACAGAGGTTGGATGGCGTGTACAGGTACATCTGCCCATGCACCTTCAACGCGATACCACAGTTCATCAAGAGTAGTGACTGGCGTATTGTGACGTGCCAGTTGCTCGGCCACCATTGACTAGACGTTTTCAATTGGTGAGAGATCTGGAGAATGTGCTGGCCAGGGCAGCAGTCGAACATTTTCTGTATCCAGAAAGCCCGTACAGGACCTGCAACATGCGGTCGTGCATTATCCTGCAGAAATGTAGAGTTTCGCAGGGATCGAATGAAGGGTAGAGGCACGGGTCGTAACACAACTGAAATGTAACATCCATTGTTCAAAGTTCCGTCAATGCGAACAAGAGGTGACCGAGACGTGAAACCAATGGCATCCCATACCATCACGCCGGGTGATACGCCAGTATGGCGATGACGAATTCACGCTTCCAATGTGCGTTCACCGCGATGTCGCCAAACACGGATGCGACCATCATGATGCTGTAAACAGAACCTGGATTCATCCGAAAAAATGACGTTTTGCCATTCGTGCACCCAGGTTCGTCGCTGAGTACACCATCGTAGGCGCTCCTGTCTGTGATGCAGCGTCAAGGGTAACCCCAGCCATGGTCTCCGAGCTGATTGTCCATGCTGTTGCAAACATCGTCGAACTGTTCGTGCAGATGGTTGTTGTCTTGCAAACGTCCCCATCTGTTGACTCAGGGATCTAGACGTGGCTGCACGATCCGTTACAGCCATGCGGATAAGATGCCTGTCATCTCGACTGCTAGTGATGCGAGGCCGCTGGGATCCAGCACGGCGTTCCGTATTACCCTCCTGAACCCACCGATTCCATATTCTGCTAACAGTCATTGGATCTCGAACAACGCGAGCAGCAATGTCGCGATACGATAAACCGCAATCGTGATAGGCAACAATCCGACCTTTATCAAAGTCGGAAACGTGATGGTACGCATTCCTCCTCTTTACACGAGGCATCACAACAACGTTTCACCAGGCAAAGCCGGTCCACTGCTGTTTGTGTATGAGAAATCGGTTGGAAACTTTCCTCATGTCGGCTTGTTGTAGGTGTCGCCAGCGGCGCCAACCTTGTGTGAATGCTCTTAAAAGCAAATCATTTGCATATCACAGCATCTTCTTCCTGTCGGTTAAATTTCGTGTCTGTAGCACGTCATCTTGGTGGTGTAGCAATTTTAATGACCAGTACTGTATAATTTAAGCGGTTGCTTTACCTGCACAAGTATCTTCCATCAACTTGTCATTAATAATAAAAATGATATCATTTGTAATCTGTTTTCAGCCTTGCTAATTATATCTTCCTTTGAAAACAACAGACGATGTCTTCTCAAAGTTTCACGTCATCTTGTTTGATAACAGATACTTATTATGGTCGAATAATTACATAAGTCCTTGCAAATAAGGAAAGTGTATAACACGTAATTAATCCGGCATACTGTTTGATATCTGTGTAATGAGAACGATTATAACAGACTATGAAAAATAGCACACTGTAACACCAGGTGACGTTAACCGACCGTAAGAGATTGTACCGGCTGTCTCTCCTAAGACTATTAGTGCATTTCCTCCCATGCTTCGGCAGATATTTGCAACTTCGTTTTTCCAATGTTTAGGCGGAGTAAGCCCGGAGAAATACTTTCCTCATATCCATGCGATGCACAGTGTCGACGGAAGCGGTCGGTTTGTTTCCCATTACAAGCAAAATGATTTTCAAAGGAGAATTTTATTTTACATATCCGTGAGGTAGAGTGGGCCCAATTAGTCTAGTGTGATATTTTTTTCAGTATGAATCAAAACGAGCAGTAAAACATGGTGGATAACCAATACTACAGCAGCGACTGATCAGTGCTGCTTGATGGTGATGGCAGCCGGCTTGGGCCAGGGTAGAGCTGTCGTTGCTGAAATACTGGTATTTATTCGCGTATTGCAGTCCCTATTAATATACAGGGAAAGTCACCTAACATTACCGCTGGATATATTTCGTAAACCACATCAAATACTGACGAATGGATTCCACAGACCGAACGTGAGGAGAGGGGCTAGTGTAATTGATTAATACAAACCATAAAAAAATGCACGGATGTATGTTTTTTAACACAAACCTACGTTTTTTTTAAATGGAACCCGAACCCCGTTAGTTTTGTTAGCACATCTGAACATATAAACAAATACGTAATCAGTGCCGTTTGTTGCATTGTAAAATGTTATTTACATCCGGAGATACTGTAACCTAAAGTTGACGCTTGAGTACCACTCCTCCGCTGTTCGATCGTGTGTATCGGAGAGCACCGAATTACGTAGGGATCCAAAGGGAACGATGATGGACCTTAGGTACAGAAGAGACTGGAAGAGCACATTACGTCCACATGCTAACACCCTTTTTATTGGTCTTTTTCACTGACGAACATGTACATTACCATGAGGGGTGAGGTACACGTACACACGTGGTTTCCGTTTTCAATTACGGAGTGGAATAGAGTGTGTCCCGACATGTCAGGCCAATAGATGTTCAATGTGGTGGCCATCATTTGCTGCACACCATTGCAATCTCTGGCGTAATGAATGTCGTACACGCCGCAGTACATCTGGTGTAATGTCGCCGCAGGCTGCCACAATACGTTGTTTCATATCCTCTGGGGTTGTAGGCATATCACGGTACACATTCTCCTTTAACGTACCCCACAGAAAGAAGTCCAGAAGTGTAAGATCAGGAGAACGGGCTGGCCAATTTGTGCGTCCTCCACGTCCTATGAAACGCCCGTCGAACATCCTGTCAAGGGTCAGCCTAGTGTTAATTGCGGAATGTGCAGGTGCACCATCATGCTGATGCCACATACGTCGACGCGTTTCCAGTGGGACATTTTCGAGCAACGTTGGCAGATCATTCTGTAGAAACACGATGTATGTTGCAGCTGTTTGGGCCCCTGCAATGAAGTGAGGACCAATGAGGTGGTCGCCAATGATTCCGCACCATACATTTACAGTCCACGGTCGCTGTCGCTCTACCTGTCTGAGCCAGCGAGGATTGTTCACGGACCAGTAATGCATGTTCCGTAGATTCACTGCCCCGTGGTTTGTGAAACCCGCTTCATTGGTACACAGGTAGAACTGCAACTGGCTCTGAGCACTATGGGACTCAACTGCTGTGGTCATAAGTCCCCTAGAACTTAGAACTACTTAAACCTAACTAACCTAAGGACAGCACACAACACCCAGCCATCACGAGGCAGAGAAAATCCCCGACCCCGCCGGGAATCGAACCCGGGAACCCGGGCGTGGGAAGCGAGAACGCTACCGCACGACCACGAGATGCGGGCAGAACTGCAACTCATTCTCTGTTAATGCCCATTGACAGAATTGCACTCGATGATTAAAGTCATCACCATGTAATTGCTGATGTAGCGACACATGAAACGGGTGAAAGCGGTGACGATGCAGTATGCGCATGACACTACTTTGACTCAGTCCACCGGCTCTCGCAATGTCACGTGTACTCATGTGTGGGTTCATGGCAACAGCAGCTAACACACCAACTGCACCCGCTTCTCCTGTGACGGGCCTGTTACGGACCTGTTTGCGTGCTACGACCATACCTGTTGCATACAGTTGGCGGTAGATGTTTTGCAATGTGCGGCACGTTGGATGCTCTCTGTCCGGGTACCGTTCTGCATACACCCTGCAGGCTTCAGCTGCATTTCGTCGACACTCACCATAGATGAGTATCATCTCCGCCTTTTCAGAGTTCGAATACACCATGGTCACAGTTCCTACAACACTACACTATCTCAGACGTCTGGTAACACGGTGTACTACAGTTGGTTTGCGTGCGGAGACGAATGCAGAATAACAATAGCAGCAAGGGCTACATGCGGACACTGCGACAGCTAGACCAAACCACAACAGTGCACTACAACCACACTCGTAAACACGGTCGTCATCGTAAACATGTCCCTGCAGATGCTGCTCGCCGACGTGGCCCGTGTTTGTTACAACACGCAACTAACCGTCGGAGGTTTCAAGCGTCAACTTTAGGTTACAATATCTCCGGATGTAATTAACATTTTACAACGCAACAAACGACACTGATTACGTATTTGTTTGTATGTTCAGATGTGCTAACAAAACTAACGTGGTTCCATTTAAAAAAAAACGTAGGTTTGTGTTAAAAACATACTTCCGTGCATTTTTGTATGGTTTGTATTAAACAATTACACTAGCCCCTCTCCTCACGTTCGGTCTGTGGAATCGGTTCGTCAGTATTTGATGTGGTTTACGAAATATATCCAACGGTAACGTTAGGTGACTCACCCTGTATATCTATTAAAGAAATATCGAACTAGACTAATTTAGGACTGTTCTATTGACAGAGCACGCAAAATTCCACTTTAAAAAACATTTTCTTTGTAGCAGGAAAACAGACTGACTCTCTCCGCCAACGCAGTGCTCCCATGAACGAAGTGATGACCAGTATTTTTTTACGCTGACTCTAGCTACACATTACAGAGACTGAAAGTCAGACCGCTGTGTAGAATTATGAATAAAATTCAGTGAACAAAGTTAGGTAACTGAATATGATCAGTTTCATATAATTTCAATGATGTAATCAGAGCATGCCAAGAAGGTCCTCAGGAGGAATCAGTGTTTCTTATTACTTGCTTCTTTTCAGTAGGGCCCGCAGCATAGAATACGTTGTAATATGATATTTTGTAATGAATAATTCCAGGTAAGCTGCTAACATTTTAATTAGTAATCTTTCTACTTTATTACAAGCTTGTTTCGGCTATAGCGCCAATCTCAAATAAACCTGTAGATGTTACAACTGGTGAGTATACTTACGTTTATAAAAGTTGTACAGAAACGTCAGTTTGCATACATCTAGTTGGAATATTTGACCATATTGCATTAGTGAGTAAACTGTCCACTGTCTATTTGTCGTTAAACCGCTATAATCACGTAAGTTTTGTTTATATAGTATGATTTTGCGAAATACTTTGACAGCTGGAATGACAGCTTATTCCCGCTGATGCTATATGTTTAGAGTACAGTCTTTGCTAGTCACGATGTTAGTTGGGTTTCATTGCTGTTATAATTTTGTTATCACATGTATCTATAGCTATCTTTGGTTTCTTGTTTATTGTGATTTTTGTCTGTTTTTGTTTCGTAAAAGGTCAATAAAAATTTCTAGATAGTTTCTGTGTTTGACATCGATTTTTTCATTAAGGACATCGTTTGGATAATTTTTTGTGCGTGTATAATTTTCTGATTCTTCCAAGATGTACATGGTATGTCTCCTTGTTATTCTGTGTGAACCTTTAATGTACTTTCGATATGTTCTGCTTTCAGGTTTTGGCTTTTCCGACCCTGCAAAAGCTTGATTAATTAGTGTCACGATTTCTTGTGTGTTCTTTGATTCTAATACTAAAATTTCTTCCTGTTTGATTGATATAGAATCTCGAGCAGTCGTTACACGACATTTTGTATGTGCTTTGGTTGGAAAGATCGAGATTTTGGTTTTTCCAGATCGGATTTTCGTTTTTAGATTGTTATTTTTTCGGTAACTTAGTTTAACTGGCGTTGTAGTCACATGTCATGGCAATGATGGAAGAACATCCTGATAAATAAACTGATGTTTAGAGCCAATGTAAAGATATATATCGTGTTCCTTCTGAGTTTCATGCAGGGAAAGTAGAAAGCTGGAAGTTGAGTCATCTGTCGCCCTGCAGAAAAACTTTCTTTTCATAAACCAAGCAAAATTGCGTGCTATGCTGAAGCAGTATTACGGAATATGTTTCAATTCTTGCATAAAAATTAAAAACCACACATTTTGGTGTTGCATGTTTTTTTCTGTATGCAATCGTTCTTAAACGACTGGAAGGTAGTTATTCAGTAAAAGTAATTGATTTTTTTAACGTTTTATAGTCTCTCATCGCAGCTTGATGATGAAGCGGTTATATTATCGTTGTTCGACATATTTATTACGATAAATGAAAGTTCAGTAAATCGCTGCCCTTTGTTCAAAGAATTTGTGTTCAATTAGCTATGATTTGCGATTGAAATTACATCCTCGAAACATCTGTAGAAGTCTTTTGCAAACTTCTTTAGTCATCTGCAAGGAATTTTTGACTCCCATTCCATCCTCTATTTTGAAGGTATCGAGAAGAGGATGCCAGTGTCTGTTTCTTTCTGTAGAAATCGCACGAGTCCACCAACGTTTATAAGCAATGCTGCTAAATTTCGATTGGTATACTTTGGTTTATACATTACTGCACACAAAATGTAGCTAACGTATTAAAATATTTTCTTTTCTTTATGGTCGGAATAGCCCTGTATCTCCTGCTCAGCAGAGAAGATTCGTTCACCAGTCTTGGGGATAATTTTACAGTTTCCAAACAAATAACATTTGAATATGCAAAGATGCATTGAAACTGAACATGCTACACTGAACACGTTCCGCCTATTGTCGATAGATTAGAGAATGCAGAGTGTTTTCACACACTCAATTTGGTTGGGGCTATCTTGTGCCTCATTGAGCCGTGCTTCCGGGGAGTCCTGCCATTCACCACATGATGGTAAAGGCATCGTTTTGACAGTGACTCTGGAATTTCATTCATCATAGTTCAGAAAATTTGCCCGAAATAGTTATAAATGTTTTACATAAACCTTCCTCGTGAAGCAGTCTGTAGGTTAAAGGAAAGCTTGCGAAAATCCCTACAGCAGTCGAGGACTGCTATTATTCTCTAATACATAAATGATCTGACGAACAGGGTGAGAAGCCATCTGCGGCTGTTTGCTGATGATGCTGTGGTGTACTGGAAGGTGTCATTGTTGAGTGACTGTTGGAGGATACAAGATGACTTAGACAAAATCTCTAATTACTGTGATAAATGGCTGCTAACTCTAAATGCAAAAAAAGTTAAGTTAATCCAGATGAGTAGGAAAAACAGTCCTATAATGTTTTAATAGAGAATTAGCAGTGTGCTGCTTCACACAGTCAGGTCGATTAGACATTTAGGCGTTAAGTTGCAAAGCAATAGGAAATGCAATGAGTACGTCAGGTTGGACGTCGGGAAGGCGAATGGTGGACATCGATTTATCGGGGGAGTTTTAAAAAAATGTGGTTCATATGTACAGGAGACCACATATAGAACACTACTGCGACCCATTCTTGAATACTGCCCCACCAGATCAGATTACAGGAAGATATCGAAATAATTCAGGAATGTGCTGCTAGATTTGATAGCGGTAAGTTCGATCAATACGCAGGTATTACAGAAATGCTTAGGGAACTCCTTTCTGGGAACACCAATGAGAATTTAAAGGACTGGCTTTCGAAGCTGACTTTGCAACGATCCTACTCCCGCCAACGTATCATTTCGCGTAAGGACCACGAACACAAGAGAAATTAGGACTAGTATATTAATGACAAGTGAAACATTTTATCACGTGTAGAACAGCGGATAGTTGAAAAGAGTCTTTTGTCTGACTGTCGTTAGCTACGCCTAGGAGTACTCCCTTCCTGCTCCGCACACCACCACGCATTATTAATTAGGAGCCAAGAAGAGACTACAGTTAGCCAACGCAACTAGTAATGAGATCGTCCGTTAGAGACTGGAGAATTACACAGAGGCTGTGCTGCTGAAATATCCGCCCACTGAGCGTCGGCCATGGATCCATGTTGGTCAGATCTACTCTCTGTGGAGTCCAGGTACCCCAGGTTCTCAGCAACTTTCCCCGGAGATCATGGTGCTTGTACTAGAGTACTCAAGTTGGAAAAAATGTCCTCACCGCGTAGCTGCCTACAACGCTACCATGTTTCCTATACCGCACAGCTGAGATGTCAAAGTACCCCTGTCACCCAACTGGGGTTCGGTAGTCTACAATCATAACAGTGGATGCAGTGCTACATGGTGGCTTCGAAGGCAGTTGAATACAAATAAATCCTACAAGTGCGACCCAGCAACTCAGTATGAAATCCAAGACTACGGTTGATTGACAATGTCCGTTCTATAGAATTCACAATACGTGTAGGCTGTTCAAAGTTTCCTAAATTATTTTCGTCAATTTGGAAATTGTTTGATTGTTCATCATTCTCGAGCACGGCAGGCTCTACAAATCGCTTCCAGTCACAGAAAGTGTGTGGTTTTGATTACGTTACTCGTATCCAAGAGTTGATGATGCTGTTGTTTTATATTAACCTTCCTATCCCGTCAGCGGCTTAGAGATCTGACGGGAAGGTGACAGTTCTGAACTAGTGTTCCAGCTCTCCGATTATACGCTGACAGCACCGCAACAATCATCGGCAGGAACTTTTTGAAAGTGTTTTAGCAGAGCATCGGACGCAAGACGTCGTATGTGTGAACCGACCCAAGAAGACTAATGAGGATGTCTCCGAGCAACGCAGTGCAAAATGAAGAAACTCTGTGATAAGGGAGACCTTACTAGTATTTATTCCAGTACCTTATCCAATGTCCGGAACGTGAGCACGTCTTGTGCTCCTAGTTCCATCGCAAGTAGCAATACCTTTTTGAAAAGATAAAACCCGTTTCCCAGTTGTGTGGCTTGGAAAGGAGCACCCGCAACCCTACTGCATGCTGTGACCCAAGACTACAGCACTGACTACATCTACTACTACAGGCATCATTTGACCTTGGGTTCGTAATAACACAGGTTAGGTTAAGCGTGGAAGGGGACAGCACAAATCTGCTTAAATAAAAGTCGAGTACAGACTCGATTAAGTATGTATATCTCGATAAAGACCCACAGGCTCATTAAGAGAGAACATCACAGACTGATGAAGATGAAAGGGCATTAAAACAGATGGAAAACGTGCCACGATACACGAACGTCTTTACTGAACTGGTAGACAACGCTCCGTCAATCAAGAAAATCCACACACATAAAGAACCACACTACACAGAATGAAGTCATAAAATATGTAACTGTGAGCGAGAGAGAGAGAGAAATACTGTCAGATGATGGTACATGATAGTAGGAAGTAGAAGATTATCTTAGCAGCAGCATAGAGGCAACGTTGATTGGGATTGTAACGTCCAAACTTTCACACGAAATTTATTCAAAGTAATGCAACTGTGCGAGACACCTCTGGATAATATATCGATAATCATACAAAGATCATAATGTGCAGTTAGTACAATCAATCGTGTAACAAGGGAACCACTCTCTTTTCTTTTTTGCTCTGCTCTTTTCTTTTCTTTTTGCCATTGCGCTTGTCTCTAGGTTAGCTTGATTCATATTACGCAATTAATTCTGCGGATTTGATGTATGGTCATAGGAGATCTTTCTTGGGCTGTTATTTGATTATTTACAACTGGAACTGTTATTAGAAATCAGAATATCAAATGCGTGCATTTGAATATCGCGCGTTTCATGTAGAAGATCTTTTATTTTAAATATTAGGCCGTGTCGAATAGTTAGTTGACTTTTATTCCTTTGAAACGTGCTGTTAAAGTTTCACCATATTTCATTTATAAACCTTCCTTTACAGATCCATAATTTTGTGTGTTGTACTGAAGCAGCTTCAGAAGATTCAGAAGGATGTAGGTTGCAGTAGGTACTGGGAGATGAAGAAGCTGGCACAGGATAGAGTAGCATGGAGGGCTGCATCAAACCAGTCTCTGGACTGAAGACCACAACAACAACAACAACTGAAGCATTTCTTTTGGTTATCATAGTTTGCGTGCCCCATTTCATGCGCCGTAGTCTTTTGTTTGAGAAATTTGACAGAACCTGAAATCATTTTAATATTGCAAAGTACGATAATCAGTTTAATACTAATTTCCGAGAGTGAACATATTTAAATTCTCGGTCAGCAACAAATTTTACCAAAAGATTTGCTCTCCAAGCCAAGAAATTGCAGTAACTTTGGTGAAAGATCTCAATGAAACCAGTCAGTTAATGAAAAAGACCCCAGTTCCTTTTAACGTTGCCGGCATTGCTCTCCATTTCAATAAAAAAAATGGTTCGCAGTCCGAAATCGTCTTTCATATTAATTCCAAGTAAAATAATTAGATACAAGTTAACGGGTGGTGACGTCAAATTGGTGATCTCAGACAAGGTCTGCCAAGGAATAAATAATAAATGAAATGTTATTGTGTACATAATTATTAGAATTTCATGTTTGTAATTACGTGTATTTTCCGTTCCGTGTATGAAACACAGAACTAATCTGTGCAGATTAAGAAACATCAAGAGACTGAACCAAGAAGAGGAACAATAAAAGCAATAATGCAATAAGAAATCACAACTACAAGGTATGGACGAACAGTTCAAGGCCAATAATTGTACTTCGTGTTGTAAAATAGATGGGCCTGAACTCCTTTCCTGTGTGAATTTATAAGAATATTTAATGTGACTTTTAGATATTTATGTATGAACGTTACGCGCCACAAGATGGCGGAATTTATTAATGGATTCGCAGATTGGTTACCCTTGGTTAGATTGTTTATCTTTGTTGGTAATTATTACATCTGAAAGTGATTTTCGGATGTAGGATTCGTGTTTGCGGGAAAGTGTATGTTTTGTGTTTACGATTTGGTCTATATAACTCATCGATATCGGGAAAATACGAAAGTATCCGACTGTTGAGGTCGAGGAGAATTTACACGGTTCGGAATTAAACATCCACGATCGGCAAATTCCGGACATTGAACCAGATGGTACAAGTTCTGCCGTAAGCAATGCTGATATGCCGGCAGAAACCAAGATCGAGTTACCAACTCCTGTATCTGGTCCTTTTGCCGAACTGAATAATGGACTAGTAGATCTTATACAGCAAAATTTAGAACACCTTGTAAAAAAACAAACCACGCAAATGAATGGAAATTAGTACAAATTAGTACGCGTATATAGGACAAAGTGAACGAAAATTTTAAGCAGAATGAACAAATAAGCGGCGAAATTTAACACTAGATAAATTTTAACTTCAAATGCTCAGAGGAAAAGTTAAGTGCAGATTTTCGGCGGTTATCCGAAGAGGAGTCTGATGAAATAGGAAAAATAAATTAGAAGATAGAAACTGTTACTACTAACTTTGCCGGGTTACAAATTGCATGTAAAGACATGAAGAGTTTGTTACTTGGTTGCATAACCAAGATAAACAGGTTACGCAGAGCTCAACAGCACAAAGTGAAGGAATTAATAGCGACTTCGTGAAATGTTTGCATCAAAAGGATTCACAGATTAACGAAGCGCTTAGGAAATTATTATACACCGTAATTCAAAATTCTAGTGCGGAAGTGTTAGCTCAGCACAACGTGGAGAATACAGATGTGAAAACAGAATTAGAACAAATTAAACGTGACCTTCCTAGGTGGAAGCATGCCATAGAAGAATACGTAGGCGAATAGCACCTTGACTTGTTAGCCGCGTGCAATAATGCATGCGGAAGGCCAGCAGCCGCGGCAACAAACAATCCCCATATGCATTTACCGCCTCCATACAGAGAAACATCGTATAATACATTCGCTAATGAGATGTATTTATCGTGTAATGGGGGGCGGCAAATGCTATGACGAACATCTTGTTGCATGTACAGCCACGTTCCAATGTAAAGAAGTAATGTAAAGTGATGACTTATTCAACGATTCTCGACATAGTGAACAAACAAGCTAAACTGGACGTTAGATGAAAAACACAGCTTCAGTATCAGCGTAATTTGACTCAGAGACTGTAAGTAACTGCAAATGAGTAACAAAACGACTGTCAAAGTCAGTGCTATTAAAGACTTTCATAGAAAGCCATAGTACGCGAACTTTGTGTGCAAATAAACAAAACTGTGTAACGGAACTAGTCTGTGAGAACAGTGAACATATTAGTGTTGCAATGTGCTTTATAACGAGAACGCTTACCTTCAGTGAATAGTTCAATCAGGTGTGCATGTGCAGCATCGCGTGTAGGAACTCTTACCGTAAAGCACAAGTAGCCGTTCAATGGAACTCGCACTGCTACGAACCGAGCGTACACAGCATAGGCCTACAACGTAAACCGCACCTCTTGATTGTAACGGTGGAATGAGCGCCACGTGATCGCCCAGTACTCGCAACATTTCAAAACATAGAGACTTAACCCGCTAAGCTATGGACGCTTTTTTAGTGCAAATAGCGATTACGTAACATGCCAATAAACAAACTGCAACGCTCATTACAAACAAATAACAATCATGATGCAATCGGAAGTAAACGACAACGTGGACAACAGTACAGATAGCAAAATTTCACTGCGACAAACAAACGCAAACAAAAGAAATACATGGGTAGAACGAATTGTAATCTAGTACTACGAACAGAATATACAAGCATTATATGCGTCCACAGCACAATATACACTCCTGGAAATTGAAATAAGAACACCGTGAATTCATTGTCCCAGGAAGGGGAAACTTTATTGACACATTCCTGGGGTCAGATACATCACATGATCACACTGACAGAACCACAGGCACCTAGACACACGCAACAGAGCATGCACAATGTCGGCACTAGTACAGTGTATATTCACCTTTCGCAGCAATGCAGGCTGCTATTGTCCCATGGAGACGATCGTAGAGATGCTGGATGTAGTCCTGTGGAACGGCTTGCCATGCCATTTCCACCTGGCGCCTCAGATGGACCAGCGTTCGTGCTGGACGTGCAGACCGCGTGAGACGACGCTTCATCCAGTCCCAAACATGCTCAATGGGGGACAGATCCGGAGATCTTGCTGGCCAGGGTAGTTGACTTACACCTTCTAGAGCACGTTGGGTGGCACGGGATACATGCGGACGTGCATTGTCCTGTTGGAACAGCAAGTTCCCTTGCCGGTCTAGGAATGGTAGAACGATGGGTTCGATGACGGGTTGGATGTACCGTGCACTATTCAGTGTCCCCTCGACGATCACCAGTGGTGTACGGCCAGTGTAGGAGATCGCTCCCCACACCATGATGCCGGGTGTTGGCCCTGTGTGCCTCGGTCGTATGCAGTCCTGATTGTGGCGCTCACCTGCACGGCGCCAAACACGCATACGACCATCATTGGCACCAAGGCAGAAGCGACTCTCATCGCTGAAGACGACACGTCTCCATTCGTCCCTCCATTCACGCCTGTCGCGACACCACTGGAGGCGGGCTGCACGATGTTGGGGCGTGAGCGGAAGACGGCCTAACGGTGTGCGGGACCGTAGCCCAGCTTCATGGAGACGGTTGTGAATGGTCCTCGCCGATACCCCAGGAGCAACAGTGTCCCTAATTTGCTGGGAAGTGGCGGTGCGGTCCCCTACGGCACTGCGTAGGATCCTACGGTCTTGGCGTGCATCCGTGCGTCGCTGCGGTCCGGTCCCAGGTCGACGGGCACGTGCACCTTCCGCCGACCACTGGCGACAACATCGATGTACTGTGGAGACCTCACGCCCCACGTGTTGAGCAATTCGGCGGTACGTCCACCCGGCCTCCCGCATGCCCACTATACGCCCTCGCTCAAAGTCCGTCAACTGCACATACGGTTCACGTCCACGCTGTCGCGGCATGCTACCAGTGTTAAAGACTGCGATGGAGCTCCGTATGCCACTGCAAACTGGCTGACACTGACGGCGGCGGTGCACAAATGCTGCGCAGCTAGCGCCATTCGACGGCCAACACCGCGGGTCCTGGTGTGTCCGCTGTGCCGTGCGTGTGATCATTGCTTGTACAGCCCTCTCGCAGTGTCCGGAGCAAGTATGGTGGGTCTGACACACCGGTGTCAATGTGTTCTTTTTTCCATTTCCAGGAGTGTATGTACTCCAGAATGATATGATGTAGCGGAGGGTGCACTGATGAGAAGTGCACTTGCCCTTGAAAGGCAAAGGTCCCGAGTTCGAGTCTCGGTCCGGCATACAGTATTATCTGCCAGGAAGTTTCATATCAGTGCACACAACGCTGCAGAATGAAAATATCATTCTGGAAACATCCCCCAGGCTGTGGCTAAGCCATATCTCCGCAGTATCCTTTCTTCTAGGAGTGCTAGTTATGTAAGGTTCGCAGGAGAGCGTCTGTGAAGTTTGGAAGGTAGGGGACGAGGTACTGGCAGAATTGAAGCTGTGAGGACGGAGCGTGAGTCGTGCTTCGGTAGCTCAGATGGCTGCCGGCACGGTAGCTCAGCGTGTTCGGTCAGAGAGCCGGTTGGCCTCTGTAATAAAAAACTGAGTGGAAGGATCAACCACCGAACTTGAACTGGATGTCTTGTGACGTCCGCAACGACCAAACACAACGATCAAAAAAAAAAAAAAATCTGCCAGGAAGTTTAATGTATGTACTAATAAACCCTCTTTCAGCCAAACCGCGTAATTGTATGCTTTATGTTAATACTTAATCGATTGTATTCCCCCTACCCGATACCCGAGATGCCTCTCCTGCGGTAGAGCAAAACCTAGTACCGGCAAGAAAACAGGGCTTCAAGGTCATATCGCCGTCTTACAGCATTGCCAGTTTTTTTGTAGTGATAATTTCAAATGTTCGTAAAAATTAAAAAAAAAATTGGGCAACTCTATTTTTAGTCTAGAATATGATGGAGCTCTTTCCAAAAAAAAAAAAAAATACTCACTAGCTGCTAGGAAAAAAATTAGAACTAACGTTAAAAGAAATTTTGGAAAAAAATAGTTTTTTACTTCCACCCGTGATAGTAACAGAATTACTAATGTAATTGGACTGAAAAAAAAAGGTTCAAATGGCTCAGAGCACTATGGGACTTAACTTCTGAGGTCATCAGTGCCCTAGAACTTAGAACTACTTAAACCTAACTAACTTAAGGACATCACACACATCCATGCCCGAGGCAGGATTGGAACCTGCGACCGTAGCGGTCGCGCGGTTCCAGACTGTAGCGCCTAGAACCGCACGGCCACTCCGGACGGCCATGGAGTGAAAAAAAGAATATGAAAATCCTCAAAGTTTACAGATGCATCAGATGCATATGCTGCGTCTTTTATTTCGGAAACATAAAAGTATTCTGAGACAAAAAAAAATATTATAAGAGGTGTGAAACTGTGCCGACAGCGTAGCGAAAAGTGTAGTCGCTGATGAATTTTGGTTCTGTGGGACTGCGAAGAAACTTCCCGCGAGAAAGTTGTTAAGAAAACTACAAAATTACTTTTGGTGACATTTCAGACGTCATTATTGTATCGTATCACGTACAGAGGCAAATTACTTCCACGATATTCCGTGCGCAGCAGCGCGCGAGTCGTTGTAGGCCATCGCCAAGAGTTCTGTTCGGGCAGCTCGCTTTTCGTATTACCGAGAATATTGCCTACTTAGGCCTACAGAAAATATTTTACTGGCTGCTAATACATATCCTTCGTGATTGCATCCATCACTCAAAACGCCAATATACGCTACCCAAAAGTAAATGTAGTTAGCCGGCCGCTGTGGCCAGGCTGTTCTAGGCGCTTCATTCTGGAACCGCGCGAGCGCTACGGTCGCAGGTTCGAATCCTGCCTCGGGTATGGATGTATATGATGTCCTTAGGTTAGTTAGGTTTAAGTGGTTCTAAGTTCTAGAGGACTGATGACCTCAGAAGTTAAGTCCCATAGTGCTCTGAGCCATTTGAACCTTTTTTTTTCAGTCCAATTACATTAGTAATTCTGTTACTATCACGGGTGGAAGTGCTCAGAGTCATTTGAATTTGTAGTTATTTTGAAGCCAATATTTTCACTGAAGTCGAGCAAAATATTTGTTCCGAAGGTTTTATGAAACCCAAGTTTTATCTAAATTTGTAAGGCTATTATTCTCAGCACGCAATACGTGCTTGGTACACAAAAACCTCGTTCTTACTACTGCAATGTCCCTGTCTTGTGTTACAAATTTCGTGTATCATGCCAGTGTATGAATTAAAAACCAAGTGAGCGGAGAAGACAGTGCATTGAAGTGACTGGCTAGAATAATCAATTTTATCACGCGGAAATTACCCTGTATTCTGTCATACTAAAGTAATACAATTCTACGATCTAGCTTTTTGTAAACGTCGTCAAATATTATAGATTTCTATGCTCTTCTCGGAGAATCAGAATAGTTGCTGGGACTGTTCTGATGTTACTGCTGTTTATATATACAGTCGATACAGAAGCACTACAAAGTTTTGTCATTTTGTGAACTGCATTACCTTTACTACGAAACAACCACTAAATCTTTCTATGAAAAAAAGGAGTTAAATTTCGAATGTACAAGTAAACCGAATGCAGTTAGATTATATCCGAATGTGAAGACATTCGATACAGGTTTTTAGGAAAAGCTCTTGCTAAATAATGCAGGATTGACAATCTTATTTTAATTGGCAGTTACTGTCGAGTAAATTAATTGCCACCACTTGTGATAAATTTATCAGACGCCTACTGCAAGGGAAAACCATTCGCAGTATGACCTCTATAACTAAAATAAATAGACAAACAATTAAATCAAGTCCAATTTTTACATAGACGACTCTTACCTAAACTGAAGGGTCTCCTGGCTCCGTGTCTTCAGATTCACTGTCGCTTGTTTCAGACAGGTGTATCATCACAGATTCGACATTCCACTTTGGTGTCTCTTAAACCTGGTTCAAGAAATCAGTTTCTTGCAATGATTCTGCGTGTTTTAATCACCTCTCCCAGTCCTACTGAGTAACGTTGTCAAGAGCTTCGTGTGTTAGCTTCTCGACATCAGCAAGTTTGAAAGTAGTAATTATTTTTGCAACTCAGCCCTTGTGAGGCAAACTGAGGAGCTACTTGATTGAGAAGTAGCGGCTCCGGTCACGAAAACTGACGACGGCTGGGAGAGCCGTGTGCTGACCACATGCCCCTCCATATCCACATCCAGTGATGCCTGTGGGCTGAGGATGACACGGCGGCAGGTCAGTACTGTTGGGCCTTCATGGCCTGTTCGGACGGAGTTTAGTTTTTTAAATTCTTTTCACTACTTCTCGCTTTACTTGGGCCCATATCAATTCAGTGGGATTATACTGGCAGTGATACGGTGGTAGACGTACCACTTAGTGTCCCATTTCGTTTGCCAGCTGATCTAATTCGTAAGTCTTTTTGGCACGTACGATTTCTTCCTTAGACAGGAGTTCGCCCTTCGTTTCATCGACTAAAAATGAAACATTGTTTCTCTTTAACCACTCCATAATATCTGCCTTGCGTCAATTTGAACGTGGCAGCTTTTCTATCTGAATGGAGTGGTAGCTGGCGTTATCCATCATGATAATTGACCCTTTTTCCAGCGCAGACAACAGTTGAATAAACCAATTCTTAAAAACTTCTCCATTCATTTCTGAATGGTAATCGGATTGGTAAGAACTTTTCCCACCACCTCTTTTATGAAGCCTGTGGTTAATGAACCAGCGTGGGCGATGATTAATCGGCCACCTCTACCAATAGGCACTTTCAAACCGCTGTTTCCTTTGGAGTCATGCCATATACAGAGTGGTCCATTGATTGTGACCGGGCCAAATATCTCACAAAATAAGCGTCAAACGAAAAAACTACAGAGAACCAAACTTGTCTATCTTGAAGGGGGAAACCAGATGGCGCTATGGTTGGCCCGCTAAATGGCGCTGCCATAGGTCAAACGGATAACTGCGTTTTTTTAAAAATAGGAACCCCCATATTTTATTACAATTCGTGTAGTACGTAAAGAAATATGAATGTTTTAGTTGGACCACTTTTTTCGCTTTGTGATAGATGGCGCTGTAATAGTCACAAACATGTGGCTCACAATTTTAGGCGAACAGTTGGTAACAGGTAGGTTTTTTAAATTAGAATACAGAACGTAGGTACGATTGAAAATTTTATTTCAGTTGTTCCAATGTGATACATGTACCTTTGTGAAATTATCATTTCTGAGATCGCATACTGTTACAGCGTGATTACCTGTAAATACCACATTAATGCAAAAAATGCTCAAAATGATGTCCGTCAACCTCAATGCATTTGACAATAGGTGTAACGACATTCCTCTCAACACCGAGTAGTTCGCCTTCCGTAATGTTTGCACATGCATTGACAATGCGCTGACGCATGTTGTCAGTCGTTGTCGGTGGGTCACGATAGCAAATATCCTTCAACTTTCCCCACAGAAAGAAATCCGGAGACGTCAGTTCCGGTGAACGTGAGAGCCATGGTATGGTGCCTCGAAGACCAATCCACCTGTCATGAAATATGCTATTCAATACCGCTTCAACCGCACGCGAGCTATGTGCCGGACATCCATCATGTTGGAAGTACATCGCCATCCTGTCATGCAGTGAAACATCTTGTAGTAACATCGGTAGAACATTACGTAGGAGCCCGCATCTCGTGGTCGTGCGGTAGCGTTCTCGCTTCCCACGCCCGGGTTCCCGGGTTCGATTCCCGGCGGGGTCAGGGATTTTCTCTGCCTCGTGATGGCTGGGTGTTGTGTGCTGTCCTTAGGTTAGTTAGGTTTAAGTAGTTCTAAGTTCTAGGGGACTGATGACCATAGATGTTAAGTCCCATAGTGCTCAGAGCCATTACGTAGGAAATCAGCATACATTGCACCATTTAGATTGACATCGATAAAATGGGGGCCAATTATCCTACCTCCCATAATGCCATACCATACATTAACCCGCCAAGGTCGCTGATGTTCCACTAGTCGCAGCCATCGTGGATTTTCCGTTGCCCAATAGTGCATATTATGCCGGATTACGTTACCGTTGTTGGTGAATGACGCCTCGTCGCTATACAGAACGCGTGCAAGAAATCAGCCATCGTCCCATAATTTCTCTTGTTCCCAGTGGCAGAACTGTACACGACGTTCAAAGTCGTCACCATGCAATTCCTGGTGCATAGAAATATGGTACGGGGCAATCGATGTTGAAGTAGCATTCTCAACACCGACGTTTTTGAGATTCCCGATTTGTCTGCTACTGATGTGCGGATTAGCCGCAACAGCAGCTACAACACCTGCTTGGGCATCATCACTTGTAGCAGGTCGTGGTTGACGTTTCACATGTGGCTGAACACTTCCTGTTTCCTTAAATAACGTAACTATTCGGCGAACGGTCCGGACACTTGGATGATGACGTCCAGGATACCGAGCAGCATACATAGCACACGTCCGTTGGGCATTTTGATCACAATAGCCATACATCAACACAATATCGATCTTTTCTGCAATTTGGTAAACGGTCCATTTTAACACGGGTAATGTATCACGAAGCAAATACCGTCCGCACTGGCGGAATGTTACGTGATACCACGTACTAATGCGTTCATGACTATTACAGTGCCTTCAATCACAAAGCGAAAAAAATGGTCCAACTAAAATATTCGTATTTCTTTACGTACTACACGAATATGTAATAAAAATGGGGGTTCCTATTTAAAAATAACGTATTTGATATCCTTTTGACCTATGGCAGTGCCATATAGCGGGCCAACCATAGCGCCATTGGGTTTCCCCCTTCAAGTTTGACGAGTTTCGTTCTTTTTAGTTTTTCCGTTTGATGCTTATTGCGTGAGATATTTGGCCCGGTCATTATCAATGGACCACCCTGTATGTTTATTGGTGCGGTTCTGTGAAACCCAAGTTTCATCCAAGTACACTACAGGCCTGGTGTCTTCAGCACACAAGAAGTGCATTGTGCGCAAAAACCTCGGTCTTACTGCTGCAATGTCTCTACGTTCCGTTAAGAATTTCCGACCGTCATTACACTTCTTGAATCGGAAACCAAGGGAGCGGAGAAGACGAAGAATGGAGGTCACTGAGCCCGAGTAATTAATTTTTGCATGGGGTCAGCCTGTATTTTTTTAGTCATTGGATACTCTCCTCTGTCGTAATTTCCAAGTACAGTTCCATGCACGAGCTCTTTGTTAAAATCATCAAAGTCGGTTGATTTTCATTCACTTTCGTATTCCTTTCTTGGAGAAACGAAACACTCATTCAAATCTGGAGATTCTGCCAATGACACAGATTTGCTAATACGGCCTACAGTTGACTTGGAGACACCACACACTTTAGCGGTAAGTTTATGAATTTGTGCCAAATTTAAGTTTTCCTTACTTCTTCATTATTGGCCACATCACTAAAAAACTTGAGTATATTCGATATAATAATTTTCGATTGTTTACGAATACCTTTCCGCCTTTACGCACACCCACCAGAGGAGTATTACAAGTAGGCCATTGCTCCTACATTGTTGTTCACCACAAAAAAAAAAAAAAAAAAAATCCAAATGTGTGTGAAATAATATGGGACTTACCTGCTAAGGTCATCAGGCCCTAAGCTTACACACTACTTAACCTAAATGATCCTAAGGAGAAACACACACACCCATGCCCGAGGGAGGACTCGAACCTCCGCCGGGACGAGCCGCACAGTCCATGACTGCAGCGCCTTAGACCGCTCGCTTTTCACCACCGAACACACGTCAAAGCACCTTTCTAAAGACAGTAAGACACTGAGATCAGACATGAACACTCGATATAGCACGGTAACACTGAGCTTTCAGCTGCCCTGACCTACCGCACTGCTAACAGTACCCACATGGCAACAAAGCCGAGAGGCAGGCGAATCACAGCCCGCAGCCCCTGCTGGCGGCAGGCAGCGGCCGTGACCGTGAGGACTCTACTTTCGTGCCGGTCACTCTAGTCATCTGTATCCAGTAACCAGCTTTGCAAATCCTGGCATATCTTCTCATGTTCCTGTTCGCACCTGAGGGTCCTGGCATCGACTATCATTTACCAACAAAAACCGTCGTTCCTGAAATCCGTCGCAACATCTATCACTGCTTCTACAAATCATTGTATTTGACATTGTAAAACAGTGAAAATTCTTAATCGAACTCAGTTCTGTAAAGGCTTACGATTCTGATTTGTGGGAAAGAACATCTATGACAAATTCACATAATGAAATACTTTTAAATGAAAAAAAAACTGTATGATAAAGGACGCTTACACCAAAGAATTGTTTAAAAACGGAACATTTTATGTAATACTCCTATTTGATATGTGTTATCATGAACATTTTATGGACATCAGAATTTAACGTGTTTTCAAAATGACTTGACAAAATGCCTATGAATTTCTGCAATATTTGTACTGTGATGAATTCTTCTCGAGTCATCAGCCAAGTGGTGGCGTCGTTTTGTCGAAGTGCTTCGCCAGAAGATGATGGGTACGAAACTCATGAAAACGTCGCGTTAAGACGACGCCACCACTCGGCTGATAACCCGAGAAGAATTCATCACTGGAATATGCCGAGAAAGACTGCAGACGCAAATATTTGTACTGTCTTGTAATATGTAAAATATTATTGTACTTTGCTATCCACATATTCAAATAACTTTCAATGAAGAAATATACTGAGGACTGTACATCCATCCCTTGGTTTTTTACACCGTTCTCCTTTGGACCGCGCCAGAATAGGTGGACAAGTAATTACAGTCGGGGTACAAGTTAAAACATAGGCCTCAACCAAATAACAAGGGCAATAGTAAAGTGTATATGTAAATGTAAATGCACTCAAATAATCGCCCTTTTTTTAATCAAAAGAAGAGATATCCATGTAACATGTAAAACTGTGGACTTATATCCATGAACTATGAAAATAACAAATGAAGTGACCTTAGTTAAATGATGACCTCCAACAGTCAAAACAGTGTGATCTCAACATGTAGGGGGCATTTTATAACGTCGCGAAATTTTACACGAAAGTTACCCAAAGTAATGCAACTGTGTCAGACACCTCTGGATAATATATCGTTAATCATACGAAGATCATAATGTGTAATAAGTATAAATAGTTGTGAAACAAGGGCACCACTCTCTTTTCTTTTTTGCTCTGCTCTTTATTTTCTTTTGCCATTATGCTTGTCTCTCTCGGTTAGCTTGATTCATACTACGCAATTAGTTCTGCCGGTTCGCTGAAATGGTCGTAGGAGATCTTCCTAGGACTGTTACTTAATTATTTACTACTGGAAATGTTAATAGAAATCAGAATATCAACTGCTTTCATTTGAATATCGCTCGTTTCATGTAGAGTATCTTTTGTTTTAAATATTAGGCTGCGTGGAATGGTGTTAGTTGACTTTTATTCCTCTGAAACGTGCTGTTAAAAATTTAACCATATTTCATTTATAAATCTGTCCTTCCTTTACATACTCATATTTCTTTGTGTTATACGGAAGTATTTCTTTTGGTTATTATAGTTTGCTTGCGCCATTTCATACGCTGTAGCCTTTGGTTTGTGAAATAAGACAGAACCTGCAATCATTTTAATATTGCAAAGTCCGATAGTCAGTTTAATAATAATTTGCGAAAGGAAACATATTTAAATTCACGGTCAGGAACAAATGTTCAAAAATGGTTCAAATGGCTCTGAGCACTATGGGACTTAACTTCTAAGGTCATCAGTCCCCTAGAACTTAGAACTACTTAAACTTAACTAACCTAAGGACATCACACACATCCATGCCCGAGGCACGATTCGAACCTGTGACCGTAGCGGTCGTGCGGTTCCAGACTGTAGCGCCTAGAACCGCTCGGCCACCCCGGCCGGCAACAAATGTTACCAAAGGATTTGCTCTCCAAGCAAAAACTATGGAGCGTTCCTAACTTCAGAAGAAATTGCATTAACTTTGGTAAAAGTTCTGAATTACATCAGTCATTTATTGAAAGAGGCCTCAGTTTCTTTTAACGTTTCCGCGATTGATTTTCATTTTAATGGAAAAAATAGTTCACAGTCCGAAATTGCCATTCATATTAATTGCAAATAAATCAATTAAATCCCAAAGGATCCGGTTGTAATTACGAGTTGCCACCATAATTCCGGATGATCTGACTGTCGCAACAGCAAGCAACAAGGTTATTAATTGTTTCTACGATTAACCAGCAATCTTTCGCCGACCTTCTGGTGTCTGCCCCTCTCTTTAAACTGTATATGTGTGTGGTGTCTATTCTTCCAGACACATCCGAAAGAACAGAAACCATTTTGATGCTGCAGCTACTATGAATCAAGGCACAAAAGAATTAAAGACATTAGCTGCCAGTGGCGATTGATTTATATCAAGCTGAAAATTTGTGCCGGACTGGGATTCGAACCTGGGTCTCCTACTTATTAGACAGATCCACTGACCACTGACCCATCTGGACACAGTGCGCACTGGAGCTGCATGTATTACACTAGCATGCCTCCTTTGAGACCCAAATTCTCAACTTATTCCACACACTGTTGATGTAGTGCCCCTACCCATTAGCCTCATTATTTTATTCCCTTAGGAGTCAGAGCTTGGTTGTCATATACATTGAAGGGATCAATGATCTTTCTCACCTTAATTATATGAATGTGGTGTCTGTTCTTTCGGACGTGTCCAATCGTTGGCCTTCATCACCTTAATTATATAAATCTGGTGCCTGTTCTTACAGACAAGTCGGACAGAACAGACGCCCCATATGTACATAATTAAGGCAATGGTGGCCATGGTCCCTTCAGTGAAGATGCACACCAGGCTCGACCTCTTATGGGAATCGGCTACATGCTGCGAGTAACAGGCAGGGGCACCACATCAGTAGTATGTTGTGAATTTGGGTCTTACAGGTGGCATGGCAGGATAGTCCATGCAGTTGCAGTGACCACTGTGTTTGGGTGGGGTAGTGGTGAGCTCATCTGCCTAGTACGCAGGACACCCGGGTTAGAATCCTGGGCCCGCATCTCGTGGTCGTGCGGTAGCGTTCTCGCTTCCCACGCCCGGGTTCCCGGGTTCGATTCCCGGCGGGGTCAGGGATTTTCTCTGCCTCGTGATGGCTGGGTGTTGTGTGCCGTCCTTAGGTTAGTTAGGTTTAAGTAGTTCTAAGTTCTAGGGGACTGATGACCATAGATGTTAAGTCCCATAGTGCTCAGAGCCATTTGAACCATTTTTTAGAATCCTGGTGCGGCACAAATTTTCAGCATGCCCCATTGATACACATCAACGGCCACTGGCAGCTAATGTCTTTAATTCCTTTGTGTCTGGTCTCATTAAACTGTCTCAGCATAGTATCTGAATGTCCACAGCTCATGGTCTAGTGGCTAGCGTTGCTGCCTCTGGATCACAGGGTCCTGGTTTTCTCTGCCTGGGGACTGGATGTTTGGGTTGTCCTCATCCTATCATCATCATCATCATCATCGTCATCATCATTCGTGATAGTGGCTAGACTGGACTGTGTAAAAA
The DNA here is from genome assembly GCF_023898315.1 of Schistocerca nitens. Taxonomy (NCBI): domain Eukaryota; kingdom Metazoa; phylum Arthropoda; class Insecta; order Orthoptera; family Acrididae; genus Schistocerca; species Schistocerca nitens. Next base: position 669,702,079 of record NC_064614.1, on the reverse strand, counting down.
TTGGGACTTTGATGGGCACTGATGACGGCGCAATCGAGCGCCCCAGAAACCAAATATCATCATAGTATCTGAATGGTTGGACCATGTGATCTGGAGACTAACTGTAGCAGCCACGAAAACTTGTCTTGACTGCAGTTGAACTTGGATACCAGTGACGCAGAGCTCTTACTGAGAGGGTTACAGTGGTGGAAATATTTATTGCATCACCTCTTACAATTAACAACTTCTCTTACAATCATTGAATAACTGAGCTAAATTTGCCTGATTTCTCTTGATTTCTATCAGAAATGAATATACGCAATAATGTTTGTCAATTTTTTTTATTCTTCATTTTTGTTTCTATAAAAATGTTTGTTTTTTATAATTTAACGCTTACTTGAAAAATGAGTGTAAGTGGATATGCCCAATATTCAGTTTGCTACTCTGAAATATGAATACTAGTGTTGAAAGAAACACTGAATATTAATGTTGTAACATAGCATTGATGGATTTTAGTGTTTATATTGCCTCATATGAACACACTGTTGCATTTAATACTTTGTTGCTCCACCACGTGCCTTAATCACCGCTAGGCATCGTGAATTCATTGAAAGAATTAACATTTTAATGTACTCCTCACTCAGTTCATGAAACCACACACGCACAAAGGTCTCCAACAGCTCCCGTTTATTCCGTGGCTACTTTGTGGTGACAGTATTTCCCATAACCTTCCAACATTTCTCAAAAGGATTGAGAGTCAGTAATATTTCCAGGCCATTCTAATACTCGAACCCCATTTTGTCGAAGGAAAGATTTTACCTGAAATGTAGAAGTACGTGATAATTAACCAAGAAAGTAATCTGCTTCGTGTTTGGTACAAATATTAGTCATAGGACTCACCTTCAAAGCTCTATGGCAAGGAGCGGAGTCATCCTGAAAAATGCAATTGGAAACATCTCCAAACTTATCTCTAATGGTTGGCATAAGCTTCCTTTCAAGGATGCTTATGTAGGCATCTGCGTTGACAGTGCCATTGACGGAGTCCAGACGACTTACTCCGTGCCTGGAAATGCACTCCCAGACCATCTGTCGTTGTGAGTGTTTGACTGTATGTGTTATGCATGATGGCAAAAATTCTTCACCTTTTCTTCGATGCACGAACAGTTTTCCATCTGAGCCAAGCATATTAATTTTGGGCTCGTCTGAAAAGATTACTTTGTTCCGCATCTCTGCTGTCCATGTCTCATGTGCATTTGCCCCGTTTTAGTCACTGTTGTCACATTATCTTGGTCAATAAAGATTTCTTTCTAGGACGACGGGCTGAGAGTCCAGCCTGCAGTAGTCTATTTCTTACAGCTTTAGTGGTTACTGAGATGTCGCAAATTTCTACCCAGTCTCGCTTTAGTTCAGTTTATGACAGGCGACGATCGTTTAGCGAAAGCCTTTTCAGTACCCTGTCCTGTTTGGCAGTAGACGTCCTTTTCCGACCTCTTCCTTTCACACGATCAACATTTCCTTTTTCCCTGTATTTTTTAGTAACCTCGAAATCGTAGACCGATTAAATCCTGTATCAGAGACTCTCTCTCTCTCTCTCTGGTGCTGAGACCAACAGACGAATAAGCAAGTATAGCATCTTTCTTTTCTGGCGTTAACTCAACTGACCACCCCATCTTCTCACTGCAAAGTCTCATTTTAAAATGGCAGTATAAATACTGGTTTCATTGTAAAACAAAACGAAAACAACAAAGAGATGCGTATTGCTGGAAAAAATGTGTGAAGAAGTCACATTATTAAGGCAAGAATATGTCAACGAAGTTTAACAACAATGGGACTGGTACAACGTGAAGCAAACTGCTGCAAAAGACAAAAAGACGAAGTAATTCATGATGATGCAATAAATATTTCCACCATTTAACAGCTCGGATTTCGAAGAAAACAAGACGACTGCGCAGAAGACACTGCTTTTTATAGACAGCCTAGCTGCGCTCGTTTGCATAATTTTCGCTGCTTAGCTACGTTAGATGGGCAGATATTGATTTCCTCTAACCTTCCAGAACCATTTCTTTGGCGCTTCTCCAATGCTATAAATGCTCGAAGGGCAATTAAGACTTAGCAGAAAGAGCTCCCTTAACCCGTCCTCACACTGGACGTGTTTCTCGTCACAAAACACTCCAGACGTGGTATCGTCGTGGTTGCTGCACGCTCTGAAGCGACCTGCTGCAGGTCACGGAACGTGCTGCTCATGGTGATTTGCGACAACAGCGCTCTCCGGCAGCAACTCTCGGCTGTATCTTGTGCGCAAATACACAGTTTCTTTATGAAAATATACGCGCGTTAAATAGCTCCGTTAAGTCTGTTAGCGATTGTCGAAGAAGAGAGGAAAAAATTACGAATAAAATCTGAACTCGTCAATGGCTTGAAGACCAAATTGTTGGTAGAGGAGCACTATATAACGCTGTAGAACGATATTAAATACATTCGTGAACTTAATTGAATCTCCATTTCATTTTTGGTTTTAAATTTACTATAGTGGAAGTGTATTGCCTAAGTCAGTTTTAGCACGCATAATATCCATATTCTCGATGTCATATTGACTACTATCAATCTGTAGTAACGTACTTCATCACATAGGTTTCAAGGTCGGGACTCGTTTCGTCATTTCATTCTAATAGAAGAGGAGATTGTTTAGAAGCTGCTAACCATCGCTGAGAAAGATTCATTCTGAGATACAAACAGGAGGCAGTCCATGAAACCCAAAGATAGGTGTATGTATTTTATACGAAGCTTCATAATAACAAAAGCTTCCAGTGTGTAACTTGTGTTTACTTTCTGACACACACCTGCATGACGTTAACATTTCTGTCCACTGGGGGAACGTCTCAGCCGTTGTCCTATAGAACAAGTATTGCAGAAAATACATTATTTATGATTAATAACGTCCACTATTACAGATAAAAAACACCCAGAATACTTTAGAAAACGAAAGGTGAAAAAAAACTGGAAGTATCTGGAAGCGATCCTGTTACATTTAAGATAAACGTTCACGACACTGTCAACTATGCTATGGCTACGAAAGGGTTCCAGCACCTCAGTTATGTTATATTCGGTGCAACGGTCGTATCTACAGATGCAAGTACTTTGTACTCAATTATGAAAAACTCTGTACCCGAAACGACGCGCTTTTTATCGATCGTCATTGTGCCGCAGCACTGAAACGGTATACTTTCATAACTTGTGTGCTATGCATCGAATACGGGAGACATTTAACTACCGGCATCTAGTTTTCCGTCATTTTGTAACGTATAACAACGCGTTTTCAACAGATTCTAAATATACTGATGTGTGAAGCAGCTTATGTTCATACAGTACCACGTATCCCTATCTATAATGGAAAAAAACACAAAATATGGAGTTAAGCACCATAACTGCAATTACGACCGTAAAATTATGACATAATTACCTTCTATTTGAAACCTCTCATTCGCCCTCGCAAAGCATATAAATCAAATCATAGTCCAAATTAATTATCATTGTTAACCTCAAAAGCATGTTAATATCTAATTAACCTAATTATCGTCTGCCGATAATAGTGCGTGACCCTGGAGAGAGCGGCATCACAACGCGTTTCAGTAACGTGTACAGAATGACTGCCACGGATCTATTTAAAGTTTCGTGGAATGAAACGACAAGGACATATGAAAATTTCACTGATTATCAAGAAATTATTTAACATGTCAAATTCACCAATCACAGACGATACTGTAAACATTTGTAATGCTGAAAGGAAGAGGATTAAAAAAGTGAAATCAGCTGCAAGTGCCAGCATATTTATGAACAGAAGTTATGGAAGCAAAAGGACACTTAGATGTTTATATTCCTGAAAATATGACTCAAAGTCAAGGAGCCCTCGGAAACGTCGAAAGGGCCAACCAGTGATTAACTTTTATGGATTGAACCGTCTGATGCGCCCGTTGTCAGGTGAAACGATTCACCAAGAAGTTGAAACAAGATAGTTAAATATATGCCATTGAACTTCAAAATTATAGCTGACATTCAGTTCTCAAGTTGTGACAGCTTGTGTTTCTTCACGGGTTGTTGAAAACTCAACAGGTGACATCTCCGCTTGTTCATCATTTATAGGTGTTGTGAAAGACAAGGAAGCGTTGAAAGATCCCTTGTGCTGGGATCGTTAAGACATCCTATTCTTTTTGACAGCAAACTCTCATCCTCCACTCGATATAGCAGGGTCTGTAAAGAAAAGCTGTGACTAAGCTGTCTGGGAATGTTAGTTGACACGAGTAAACAGCAATCCTTCATTCCATCTTCTGGATACATGGCATACGACGCTTGATGTACGTGCTGGAGAAAGCAGCCATCTCAAGGAAATGGTTTACTGTCACCGCAGCGCTACGTTGGACCCTTGTATCAGCCTATTGCTTTAACAATACCAGATTGAAGAGAACTCAAAGAATAACAACTTACAGAGGATCTGCACCTGAAGTACAGTCACATACACATCATGATGTGGTGATTCTAGGAATAATGCAAAAGTAACGCTAAGAAGTCGTGTGTCTCGCTGACGGGCGGTGCTAACGTGGTTGATATATGACGGAAACTAAAGAAGTTTAAAAGCATAAAATATGCTCCGAACATCGGAGATACAGTTACGACCAAGGTACGAGACTTCCAGAACACAATCGGCCCACCAACCGTTATCAATCAAGAGATTAAAAAAAATGGTTCGAATGGCTCTGAGCACTATGGGACTTAACATCTGTGGTCATCAGTCTCCTAGAACTTAGATCTACTTAAACCTAACTAACCTAAGGACATCACTCACATCCATGCCCGAAGCAGGATTCGAACCTGCGACCAGAGCGGTCACGCGGTTCCAGACTGAAGCGGCTAGAATCGCACGGCCACACCGACCGGCCTCAAGAGATTCATTCGACCTCACAGTAAAAACCCCTTTCTGCATATCCCCATTTATATGACGTTACTGACAATCAATCAAACCACGAATACCTAATGATTACGCATTTGCCATCATACGTATTACATATGCTACTCATCCTCAGTGAAATGTGGCCTACGGAAATGCTCCCATTTACATGTGGCTATGCAAATCATTGTGCCACACAGAAACCAGGAAAAAAAACCGGTCATGTTAGCTGTTATGGGCCTGTTAGGCTAAGTCCATGCGCCAGGTAAATTATGACTTACTGTGTAGCATCCAAACGGCTTCAGGTGACGAAGTGTGACAAGTCAAAACTCCACAAATGACATCTGGGGGACGATCATTGAGTGCAGTTTGCTCCTCGCGCCACTATATCTCAGCTGCATAAAACAGTATGTAAGTCCTTCTAATGCTACGTAAGCATTGCATTGTTGGAATTCGAATACATTAATATTATGAATCTCCAGGCTGATGAGTGAGATGGTGGGTTCAAGGAGAGTTCTGCAGAGGCTAGGCTCATTCAAGGGGCAGTCTAACACAGTTGAAGTAAGCCACATATAAATTACACAGTGAGGTGAGAAAAGTCGTGGGATATAGATACGCACAGATAGAAATGGTGGTAGTATCGTGTACACAAGACAGAAAAGGGCATTTCATTGGCGAAGCTATCATTTATAGCCGGCCTAAGTGGCCGAGCGGTTCTAGGCGCTTCAGTCTGGAACCGCGCGACCGCTACGGTCGCAGGTTCGAATCCTGCCTCGGGCATGGATGTGTGCGATGTCCTTAGGTTAGTTAGGTTTAAGTAGTTCTAAGTTCTAGCGGACTGATGACCTCCGATGTTAAGTCCCATAGTGGTCAGAGACATTTGAACCATTTCATATCATTTATAGTCAGGTGACTCGTGTGAAAAGGTTATCGACGTGAATTAACAGACTTTGAACACGGAATGGTAGTTATAGCTAGACGCATAATGCATTACATTTCGGAAATCGTTTAAGAATTAAATATTCCGAAATACACAGTGTCAAGAGTGTGCCGATAATATGAAACTTCAGGCATTACCTCTCACCACGGACAATGCAGTGGCCGACGACTTTCACTAAACGACCGACAGCAGAGGCGTTTGCGCAGAGTTGTCAGTGCTAAAAGTCGGACAACACTGCGTGAAAGATCTGCAGAAGTCAATGTGGAACGTACGACGAACGCATCGTTAGGATAGCGTGGCGAAATTTAATGGACTGTGGCAGCTGAAGACCGACCAAGTACCTTTGCTAACACTGCAAGATTGCCTGCAGCGCCTCTTCTGGGCACGTGGCCACACCTGTTGGACCGTAGATGTCTGGAACACCATGGTCTGGTCAGATGAATACCGACTGTAGTTGTAAGAGCTAATGGTAGGGTTCGAATGTGTCGTAGACCGCACGAAACCATGAACCAAACAAGGCACTATGTTATCTGGCGATGGCTCCATAATGGTGTGAGCTGTGTTTCCGTGAAATGTACGGGGTCCTCTGGCCCAATTGAGTCGATTATTGATTGGAAATGGTTATGTTCGGTTACTTGTAGGTGATTTGCAGCCATTCATGGACTTCATGTCCACCAACAAAGAAGGAATTTCTATGGATGACAATGCGTCATGTCACCGGGCCATACTTCTTTGCGATTAGTTTGAAGAACATTCTGCACAATTCGAGCGGATGATTTGGCCATCCGCATCATAAGACATGAATCCCATCGAACATATATGGTACTTAATCCAGAGGTCAGTTCGTGCACAAAATCTTGTGACGGCAGTACCTTCGCAATTATGGGCGGCCATAGAGTCATAAAGGCTCAAAATTTCTGCAGGAGACTTCCAACCAGTTGCGTCCATACCATGTCTAGTTGCCACACTACGCCAAACAAAAGGAGATCCGATGCGATACTAGAAAGTATCCCACGGCTTTTGTCACGTCAGTGTATTAAGGGGATATGACTTCCTGCGATTTTCTGAAATGACCTGGGAAGTTCCTGCAATGGTTGTTCACTTCAGTAGTTTTCATTTTAGGTGTACGATACTCAGCTTATCAAAGAGTTGGAGCTAACATTGCAGATTGCAGATGGAGTTGAGCCCGGGCTCGTTCCATACCCGGTCTGCACGCTTGTACCGTTAGTAGCTGTTCATGGAGAATCTTTCTCAGCAGTTCCTGGGTAACCGAAGGACGTCTTCTCGCCAGGGGAACAGGGAAATGGCAATGAGCGCCCATGTATGGACGTGTGCCGCATACTTGGAGAGTCTTGTCTTATTGGTCAAACTGTGTCTAGTTCGGGGTCCGCTGTTGCCATTGACGTGTTGTCGTCCTTGTAGCTGTCATCGTGTGAAGTCAGCAGCCAGCCTTCGAGTGTATGTTGTTGGCGCTGAAGCGCCGATTGGAATTCAGACCGTCAGCCACTCAACCATTTGGAGGGGGCAAACTTTGGTTGGGGATTTGTCTCACATCAGGACTGTGGATATTATGGTACACACCCATTACCAACTATGGACATGTAATTCTGAATTTGATAAACAACTGTTGTTGACCCGGGAATCCTCGTTATCTTTCTAGATTGCGGATAACTTTCCTGTGGCTGGACTGATAAACACCAGGGCGTGCATGCACTCGTTTGTTTCTATACTGTGTCAGTTATAGCCATTTTCAGCACGTTTCACAATTTGTCACAAACGTGACTGATTATTAAATGTCTTACAGGAAATCTAGGCGTTCTATTGTCGTATTGCATTGCTCGTTAGGGTATGTACAAAATCCTCGTTTGCCTATGGTGCTGCATGTTTGAATAATTGCTCTAAGACTTCCTAACCTTGCCCCACTCGTTGGTGTTTGTGTTGCCTTGCTTTAGTGACACTAGGATTAATGCAGTTTGTACCTTGCAGGGAAGCTAATGGTCATTTCATAATTGTTATTGTACTGAGTTCAAGGGAGACCTTGCTGTATTGTCCTGAATGCCTCCGGGTGGAACTAAGTCCACAATTTCTCTGATCATACTTTGCCCTGACAGAAAACATCAGATGAATATTTTCGTTCATTTAGTTTCTTGTTCCTCTCGGGAAGTGTGTAACAAATGTATTCCAAGCCGTAGTTATGTGTCAATGACACGTTAGATGGATATGCCGTATTCGGCGAATATTTTCTATTTGCATGAAATAAGAGAGAGAATGGTCAGAGCATGTGCTTCGATAAGTGCCGAAGTGATAAGGAATACCACTCATTCCATGACAAGAAGATAGCAGCACTCCATTAATACCAATGGTCATCACTTCGAACACCTTCTGTAAATGGACGTTCATGCCACCTTTGTGACCTTCGGTGGCCTTCGAAGACCTTACTGTTACACATCATTGGATTCGTCTCGATAGCAGCTATCAGAAAATAAGTTCCAAACAAAGAAAATAAGTGCCAAACTATAGCAACCCGTTGAAGAAAAGAAAGTTGACCCTCACATCTCTGACGCGACCCCACCTAGCAACAAATAACCAATGTTATATTATGGCCCCCGCTGTCCCATACAACATTTGTCCCACAAACGTTTCAGCTACTATCATACTTTTGGAGCTATTCTTGGTGACAGTAATTATTGACTTACCCTGTATAATGTATTAGACTTCTTTTATATACACCTCAATTTTACATACATTCCATTTAGTTTCAGAATTAAGTGTTAAGAAAAAAATTCGATACATTGCCCCGTTTCCGAGTTAATTAGCATTGAAGTTAGCCATTCGGGCACCATGCGTGCAAATTCAAGCGGTCTGGCAGAAACTATTAGTGTCACTTGCTCTCATGCACGAAACTGCTCAGCCTTTGGCTCACGTTCGATCCTTACTTGTGTCCAATGTCCAATTTTTGAGTCGTTCTCTTGTTCGAGTTAAGGATACCATACGAAGAACGCGTCTGTCGACACCGCCTCTGTCGGGCCGCTCGAATTTGAGAAATTTTCAAATTTTCATATTTGATGTCATTCTGAGCAGTTGTTCTCTTTCTACAGCGCTTTGCAATTGGAACTTTTATTATGGACAATATAAATTTCGTACAGGCAAAAGTAATCGAGTTTCAAATACACTCCAGGAAATGGAAAAAAGAACACATTGACACCGGTGTGTCAGACCCACCATACTTGCTCCGGACACTGCGAGAGGGCTGTACAAGCAATGATCACACGCACGGCACAGCGGACACACCAGGAACCGCGGTGTTGGCCGTCGAATGGCGCTAGCTGCGCAGCATTTGTGCACCGCCGCCGTCAGTGTCAGCCAGTTTGCCGTGGCATACGGAGCTCCATCGCAGTCTTTAACACTGGTAGCATGCCGCGACAGCGTGGACGTGAACCGTATGTGCAGTTGACGGACTTTGAGCGAGGGCGTATAGTGGGCATGCGGGAGGCCGGGTGGACGTACCGCCGAATTGCTCAACACGTGGGGCGTGAGGTCTCCACAGTACATCGATGTTGTCGCCAGTGGTCGGCGGAAGGTGCACGTGCCCGTCGACCTGGGACCGGACCGCAGCGACGCACGGATGCACGCCAAGACCGTAGGATCCTACGCAGTGCCGTAGGGGACCGCACCGCCACTTCCCAGCAAATTAGGGACACTGTTGCTCCTGGGGTATCGGCGAGGACCATTCGCAACCGTCTCCATGAAGCTGGGCTACGGTCCCGCACACCGTTAGGCCGTCTTCCGCTCACGCCCCAACATCGTGCAGCCCGCCTCCAGTGGTGTCGCGACAGGCGTGAATGGAGGGACGAATGGAGACGTGTCGTCTTCAGCGATGAGAGTCGCTTCTGCCTTGGTGCCAATGATGGTCGTATGCGTGTTTGGCGCCGTGCAGGTGAGCGCCACAATCAGGACTGCATACGACCGAGGCACACAGGGCCAACACCCGGCATTATGGTGTGGGGAGCGATCTCCTACACTGGCCGTACACCACTGGTGATCGTCGAGGGGACACTGAATAGTGCACGGTACATCCAAACCGTCATCGAACCCATCGTTCTACCATTCCTAGACCGGCAAGGGAACTTGCTGTTCCAACAGGACAATGCACGTCCGCATGTATCCCGTGCCACCCAACGTGCTCTAGAAGGTGTAAGTCAACTACCCTGGCCAGCAAGATCTCCGGATCTGTCCCCCATTGAGCATGTTTGGGACTGGATGAAGCGTCGTCTCACGCGGTCTGCACGTCCAGCACGAACGCTGGTCCAACTGAGGCGCCAGGTGGAAATGGCATGGCAAGCCGTTCCACAGGACTACATCCAGCATCTCTATGATCGTCTCCATGGGAGAATAGCAGCCTGCATTGCTGCGAAAGGTGGATATACACTGTACTAGTGCCGACATTGTGCATGCTCTGTTGCGTGTGTCTAGGTGCCTGTGGTTCTGTCAGTGTGATCATGTGATGTATCTGACCCCAGGAATGTGTCAATAAAGTTTCCCCTTCCTGGGACAATGAATTCACGGTGTTCTTATTTCAATTTCCAGGAGTGTATATGACATGTCCAAACGCTAAAAAGGTATCAAACACCGATGGAAAAAAAAAAAGAAAAAAAAAGAAAAAGCAACACCACGGTTTTGTGCGACGTATAACTGATATGCGTGTTTCTGCATCTGAAAAATGGTATCTGTTCCAATTTCGTGCCAGTCGCGAAAGAGTGGCGCTAGTAGTGCAACCTATGAGGATGCAAATCAGGTTTATTTCAAACAAACGCTGTAACGGTCCGGTGCGTTATTTACCTTTGAGACTGGGCGTGGGAAGTTGACGTTAGTCAAGAATTCCTGTAAGGCGACAAAGACGGCATTATCACCACAACACGAGGTCGTGTAACAGGACTAATAGAATCTGGATATTCGTCCTGCGATATTGCCGAAGGACTTGCCAGGAATGTAGCCAACGCGCATGATTGTTGGCAGCGGTGGTCACGAGAATGTTCGACCATAAGAAGACCACGGACACGTGGCGCTACCAAGAGGGAAGACGATCGGGTTCGGGTTGTGGCTGTGGGGTATCGTAATGCGTCTGCGCAGCGCTTAGAGCAGTAGTTCACATAACAGTGAGACAACGAACTGTTACAAACCGGTTGCTTCAAGGAAGCTCCGAGTCAGAAGCCCTGTAGCATGCACTTCACTGACCCAAAACCACTGTTATTTGCTACTTAAGTGCCGTGAAACGAGAGCTCATCGGAGGGCAGGGTGGATGTTTGTTGCTTTTTCTGATGATAAGTGGTTCTGCCTCGATACCAGTGATGGCCGTATGTTGGTTAGAAGGAGGCCAGTTGATGGCTTGCAAGCAACCTGCCTGAGTGCTACATACACTTGACCTACACCAAATGGTTCAAATGGCTCTGAGCGCTATGGGACTTAACATTTGAGGCCTCCATTCCCCTAGAACTTAGAACTACTTAAACCTAAATGACCTAAGGACATCACACACATCCATGCCCGAAGCAGGATTCGAACCTGCGACCGTGGCGGTCTGACTGCAAATTTGTACGTGTGGTGATGCTACTTGTTGTGCTGTCATTCATGAACAGCATTCCAGGGAGTGTTTTCTAACAGGATAACGCTCACCCATATACCACTGTCGTAACCCAAAATGGTCTACAAGGTATGGACATGTTGCCTTGGTCTGCTCGATCACCAGATCTGTCTCCATACGGGACGTTATCGAACTATAACCGCAGCGTCATCCACAGACAACGTTAACCATTCCTGTACTGGCCGACGAAGTGCAGGCATGCAATACCATCCCGCAAACTGACATCGGGTATCTGCACATCGCAATGCATGCACGTTTATATGCTTGCAGCCAACATTCTGACGGATACAACGGCTATTAACCTACCAGTATTTGAAATTTACGGTGGTTTATATCTCACTAACATTAACCTCTTCAGAAAGAGAGCCACTTGTCAGAGTTATATAACATTTGAACAGCATATTATTGCCGGTAGAGCAAACGACGTGGAAGAAAAAAAAACTAAAATTTGACCAAGAGATGACGTCGGTTACAAATGATAGATGAATCGCAACATGACGGCTATGGTTTGAGTTGGACATAATACAATTCGTACTCTTCAATGCGCATGACTGCACACATTCGGCACTTAATAATTGTGGCATTGTTAGTGAGGTAAGCCTATAAAACACACAGTGTTAAAAAGTGAAAGAACTGATGAAAAATTCTAAGAGGACGGAAGTAGTCCAATTGAATTAGCAGAAAAAATTAAAAAACCCTCCCTTCTACCTGTCTCCAAAAAATCATGCTGTGCAGTACGTTTTATCCCTAGCCAATCATAGCGCAGCATTAGAAATCCAAGCAGACTGAAACAGACCAACTGTTGCTTCGTTGCTTTGTGTACCACACCCCCTCCTGTTTCCAGCTAGTCAGACAGTCGTATTAAAAATAGCATCACATATGCAGTAAACAGTTACGCAACCCTCACATTAAAGTCAAAGGTGTTCATTACTTCCGACATCTACGTTTGTCATAAAAGTAGTGACAAATTTACATTGTTCACCTATGTGTATATACCTCTGATACAATAATTCATATCTATGACCTTGCAGTCACTTTAATATTAGTCGTACTTACGTACAGGTAAAAACTTAAATCTGGCTCGGTCTTTAAGGTGTAGGTAAATATCAGAAGAAATGAGAGTTCCATAATTTTTTACTACATATGTGACACTCTGGTTGGAATGAGGAAAGGATGTGCGCCATAAATTTCGTCTGTTTCCATCAAATTGGATTTTTAATATTGCACTATGACTGGCAGCACAACATGATTGGTTGTAAATAGGGGGAAGGGAGGGGTTTTAATTTTTTTCGACTAACGCAATTGAACTGTTTCCACCATGTTGGATTTTTCTTTTGTTCTTT